>NC_135611.1:9474924-9777954 GCF_053574225.1 Canis aureus | reverse complement strand
TAAAATTAAACAAATTCTAAGACATTTCTACTTTCCATGTATTTAAAATGTAGGGCAACATATGCTTTTCTAAGTAATATATATTTAAGAAAAATTAAATCCACTCTGTTTAATAAAGGACAAATAAGAAGATGTTCATACTATGGAACAGGAGAAATATAAACATATATCACTGTTGTATCACTAGAAGACTCAGAATAAAAAGGTATTGTAACAAATTTATATTGACAGTCTCTTATGGCAGTAAAAAAAAGAATGACTTGGCATAAAACAAAAAGTTATTCTCTGAATTCCTGTTATAATCATCGGTCTATAACTTGTGACTACTCAATTTAACTTAAATCTCAAATTTATGAGTACATGTCCATATTTCCTTACCACAAATGTATCCCAAATCCCATCGTACAGCAAGTATGATACAAATTATAAAGGAAATCTTATTTGCATGACATACGTCAACAAATACCAAGTCCAGCTGAGTGAAGTAAGCCAGTCGGAGAAGGACAAACATTATATGTTCTCATTCATTTGGGGAATATAAATAATAGTGAAAGGGAATATAAGGGAAGGGAGAAGAAATGTGTGGGAAATATCAGAAAGGGAGACAGAACGTAAAGACTGCTAACTCTGGGAAACGAACTAGGGGTGGTAGAAGGGGAGGAGGGCGGGTGGTGGGAGTGAATGGGTGACGGGCACTGGGGGTTATTCTGTATGTTAGTAAATTGAACACCAATAAAAAATAAATTAAAAAAAAATAAATTAAATATATCCATGTGAATTAAAAAAAAAAAAAAACAAAAAACAAAAAAACAAATACCAAGTCCAGATAATTCATATGGAAATGTAACATACAATAATTCACGTCAGTATCTTGATTCACCTTTAAAAGTATAAAATAGTACTACTTTTGTTTTATTATATTACATAATTAAAGAAAGATAAAGGAATCTTCCTGAATGTAAGCACCTACCTGTGGAACTGGTCTCTGTAATCTCTAGCAACTTCCTGAATAATTGACTTTAATCTGTGAAAGAACACATGAATGTTTCATCTCTTTGCTTCAAAAATATATTATCATTTTCCAACTATAATATCTGCTGCCTTATCTAATACTGTGGGGAAAAGGAAGATGCCATATCAAGTTTATCTGAAGCCATGTAAAGTCTGAATTAGATGGTATTTGAAGCTTAAAACTATTTCAAAACACTATACCTGGTGTGTTCAATTGATGTATTTTTCTCATCAATAACTGCAATAGCCACAAGCTTTCCTGAAATTAAGAATGACATATCTAAATTCAATAGCCCTCATTATACAAACTTTTCAATTATTACTGTAGCTGTGAATCGGAATTAGTAAATAATTTCTAGAATTTAATTCCAATTATCCTACATGTTACGCACAGTAGAATGAATCAATGAATTAGTCAATTCAAAGTGAGATGTTCCCTCCCACCTCCCATCCCACAAATGTAAATAATAGTAAATATTTAATAATTTATATATTCAAATCGTACTGTTTTCACACTACTGACAAACTAAATTACATACTTTGTCAAAAGCTAAATATTTAATAATTTATATATTCAAATCGTACTGTTTTCACACTACTGACAAACTGACTAAATTACATACTTTGTCAAAAGCTAGGATATTAAGAAATACATTTATTATTAATTAATAAAAGAAATTTATTAATTACTGTAGCTCTAAAAGAATGACCTCTAACAAGAGAAAGATTTTTACATGCTATCCCTGCAGTACCATGGGTTACTACTTGCTAGTAATAATACACAGAACAAAACTGATTCAAAATTTACTGAACCCTAAATACAACATAAATCACATCCATTTCTAATATCCTCTAGGAGACAGCATGACGTAATAACCAGAGCACTGCTCCTGGGAGTCAGAAGACCAGATGCTGCATTTCAGTATGCATGTTCTGGTCTAGGCCAGGGGGAAGAGCTGTGAGGCACATTTATTAGCTATGGGACTTAGCTGCAGAGTGATGAACACACACACACACACACACACATCTCTGAAAGAGTGGGAACCACAGTCTAGTAGGGAAAACAACAGACAAATAGAGATCATTTATGACACACAAACAGATGTACGGTTAACAATGAGAAGAGTTCCAAAGGAAAGTAACAGGGCGCTATGAGAGAGTACTGTAGAGTAAACATAAGTAGCTTGAGGGGATCAGTAAAAGATTGTCCTAAGAAGTAGTATTTGGTCCGACTTTGATGAATGAAAATAAACTATACATTCCAGGTATAAAGGTGCACTGGCGCAAAGTGCACAGCCTTTTAAAGAAAACGGAGAAGTCAGTATGGCTGAAGATGGTAGAGTGAGGAGATGGGAGATTCAAGTGGGGGTCAGAAGACGCAGGGACCCTCCATCACCAGCACTTCTGAGAAAGAACATGACATGTCTGAAGCCACCCAGAGCCAGGATCTCTTGTGATTATGAGGTAAGCAGCCGGATGAGACAATGAGCAGAATCAGAGCCACAGCAGCACAATGGAACAAGGGCAATTATGTTGTACAAAAAGGGAGCATTCCATAGCCAACTTCTTTCCAAATTAATCTGGGAGAAGAAACTATTCGAGTAGAGCCAGAGCTGTCTACTTTAATTACTTCAAGGTAATGCTGTCTCCTATGATTACCAAACCGAAAGCAAAACTACTGAAACTACTGTATTCCTCCTCTGTTCCCCTTTTCCCTTTGCATCAGTCTGTAAAAATCCAAAAATAAACTCACAATCTTTGACGACAGTGTTCACACCGACTAATACTGAACTACCACACACCTCTCTCTATAGCAATAAGCAAAGATAGAAATGTCACCGGACACAGAACATGAAAAAGCAGGCTCAGGAGCCAGAACAAATATCCTAAGTTTGAAAATAACATGGGAACCTATTAGAGCATTTCTAATTTGTATTCTTAATCAGATTCAAAAGCAAGAAATCACAAAAACAGAACTCTATGCACACTACTTCTCATACAAAGAAAATGAAACTTGAGCAAAATTTTCCCATTTTTAAAATCTAAAACCGTATCTCCATCCCACTTATCATGAAGTTATGAATGA
Source organism: Canis aureus (assembly GCF_053574225.1). Classification (NCBI taxonomy): domain Eukaryota; kingdom Metazoa; phylum Chordata; class Mammalia; order Carnivora; family Canidae; genus Canis; species Canis aureus. The sequence continues at coordinate 9,774,857 of NC_135611.1, read as the reverse complement.
AAACAAATGTGACAATACCTATGATTTCTCCACTGAAATCATTATAAATTTACAAAACACCTCCTCTTAAAACTTACATGGTTAGGCCTCTTAGAATTTTGGTAGTTTGCATCTGAGACCCTATAGTTAGCTTTTGTTTTTGCATCTATAAATACACTTACTTTGCTCATCATTTTTGATCATATGCCAGTGGTGTGGTGCCCATGTTTTTGTCACAAGTAAAAGCAGCCTCAAACGTGGTGAGGAGTTGTATCCCAACTCCTATTACAAATTCAGCTCCTAATATAGCTTCTTGGTTATTTCTTCTCATTTCCTTATTATCTAGGCTCTGCTCTTCTTGTCACTTCAGTTCTAACTAGGAAATCTTTTCTAACTCATCTTTGTTTCCCATACAAATATTTGCTCTTTGTTAATATTAATGTCTATTCTTATGAAAAAGAACTGGCATTCAGGTCTTAAAAAGCAATAAAATTATGAAAGAGAGCTTAAGATTTCCCACAGAATCAGATTTAAGAAATCAATTAAGGAAAAATCATGCAGAGTGATGGAGAGTTGTATATATACGCTTGTTACCGGTATCTCCCAGTTCATATAAGAGGAAGCCATCCACAGTCAGGTAGTTCTGAAACCTCTCCCTGTTGATCCAAGATGACAGATCACCATCCTCGTATTCTTAAAAATTAAACAAAGCTAATAAGTTATATGCAAATAAGAGTTTAAAATGTTTATAATGTTCTAATCTAGCAATATGTATAAAATGCCTTGACACAATCATAGTCTTAAATTCATAAAATTAATTTTTAGAGATCTATTCTAAGGAAACAATGAGACGTACAAAAGGATTAATACACAAAGCAATTCTTTACTAGAACATCATTAAAAACAGCACAAGACAGATAAATAAAAATATAGGAAATAAGTGAAAGACCCTAGATAAGAAAAAATTTAAACAATTTTGGTACATAATGAGGAAGACTCATTTATAGATTCTTTTTAATTAATAATTAAGTGGTAAAGCAGGTTGCAAAACAATACTACAGCATGACTGTAGCTTTGAAAACACAAAGTATGAAAAAAAAACAAAAACTGACAGAATGATCAAATGAAGGAGAACATTCCTACCAAATGGCTATCCTGGGTTGACATTTATCCTTGAATGGTGGCAGTATCGTAACTTATTACAATTTTTTTGCTCTTCTCTATCTTATGACATTTCTTCCTCAGCTTAGAACCCTTTCTCATATGTAAAACTAACACATTTAAAGCCATTGTATTTTAGCCTTTTTCCAACATCAAATAATTCTCCTGCTAAGCAGATAAAAAACATGTGTAATATCAAGAGAAATATTATGTCCTGATTAGAAATATAATTCTGAAGTAACTGTGAACAATTATTATAACTGCATAAAAAAGAAGCTAATGTAAAAGGCTACCAATATGTTTGGTGGAAGACTGGATTTTAATGATTTCTTGGAAAATGTGCTTTTTCTGTCACTTGCATTGCTAAACAAAACATTTTCAAGTTACCAAACCTATAAAATAAGTGACATAATACAAATCTGAAAGTATTTATGGATTTGGACTTACAAATTAGAAAAATAAGCATAAAACTAGGAGTTGAGTACGGGGCCACAATCTCTATTCCAGGTCAAAAGCAAATGTTTTAAGATTGCACCAAGTGATATATCTGAAATACAGAAAATAAACTATCCTTCTAAGTCCCGACCCCAAAGCTTCTAAACTTCATGACAACAATTAAACATTAGAATAAACATTCAAGATAAATTCTGTGTGTTATCTGAAGACTTTGGGCAGGTTCTAAATACTAACTGCTGCATGTTAAAGAATGATGGTCCCTCACAAGAGCTACAGATACTTCACCCATCTTCTTGTGCACTCGAGGGAGGGCATATCTGAAATGTGGAGAGAAGAGGAGGTGCACTTTCTTAGCCATGATTAAAGAACATATTTAATCTAAACAGATATGATCAGGCTTGTTCCAAAAATAAAGTGGCTTTCTGAAGTGTTAATAAACTCATAGGAGAACTAGAAGAGGAGATCTGAAAGCAGACACTTGATTATACTATCAATTATTTTAACTTGGGGGAGAGAAAAAAACCTCTTTAATCCTTTCACTTGTAAAATAGTAAGAATACTGATCTCAAAAGCATGGTTTTAATGACAAAATAAGACAATATAAACTAAGTGCTTATCATTCAAGCAGTGTAGTAATCAAAGAGCAAATGGATAGAATCGGTGCAGATATGCACTATTTTCTTTCTCCTATTTTCATATATCCAAGTTCCTCTTCACTTCCTTTTCAAGCCCAATATCTAATACAATCAATAAGTATCCAGTGAGCAAATGAATGAACCTGTGATTTAATTATACATCATCTTATCTAACACTCTTAATTATCTCTTTCATAATCTCAGGACACTCATCTGCCTATCTACCCTTCCAGATTATGGCAAGGATAAAATGAAAATATCACGTACATAATTAGTACCTGCTGCATAAAATATAACAAATAGTAGTTGTTCCACTACAGCAAAAATTAAATTCACATTTATTTAAAAATAATGAAAAGAGGAGATTTTAGAAATGCTGTCTTCATGATTGTTAAAATAATTAAAATATTCATTTTACTAAAAAAAAATCAGAATATTCCTTTTATTAGATATTCTATTCATTGGAATTATTTATGTAATCCAAAGTTTACAGCTCTCAAGTAGTTCTAGTTTCTTTTCTGTTATAAAATAACATTCTACAATTTTTCTGTAATGAATACAATATTCCATATCTGTACTCTCCAACATAGTAACAAAAAGCCACACAAGGGCATTGAGTATTTCAAAGGCAACTAGCAGAAATAAACTGAAGTGTCTAGTTTATTAAACCATAACTTAGAAAGTTACAAAGAAGGTTATTAGGCATAACTTTGCATTCACTTTTGCTTTTGGGTGGCTATATGGTATCTAATAGATGTTGAGTTTCACTGTTTCCCTTTGTATTTAAAATTTCTCTTCGAGCCCCTGTGACTTTGCTACACTGGCCTGAGGTACCTCATTGCACAGTTTGGGGATTGTGGAAGTAGGTATTTGATGATGCCAAGAAATTTTTGTGAATTTTATTAAGTATTATAATAGCAGGTAGTTATTTTATTGAAAAAAAAAAAAAAAGACATCTTTTAAAAGATGCATAATGAAGCACCTGGTGATGAAAAACCTCTGGGGTTTGCTTTAACATACTTCAACAAACAAAAAAATTGTTGAAGAAAATATGATAAGATCTTGGTAATTGTCTAAACCCGGATGATGGGTACATACATAGGATTTTACTATTCTAGCCATCTCTTTATTTTTATTTTTTTAAAAGATTTTATTTATTTAGTTGAGACAGAGAGCTACAGAGAGAGAGCATGAGCAGGGGGAGAGGCAGAGGGAGAAACAGACTCCCCACTGAGCAGGGAGCTGACAATTCCAGACTTCAATCCAGGACCCAGAGATCATGACCTGAGCTCAAGGCAGATACTTTAACTCACTAAGCCACCCAGGTGTCCCAGCAGTCTCCTTATTATGATGTATGTTTGGCATAACAAATGTAGACCAAGTATTTAATATTTAACTTCATTGAAGAAATGCTGACTAGCTGGTGAGTGGTTAGGGGGAGAGGGAAGGAAGAAAGAGGGAGAGATGAGGCTAGGAAAGAATATAACCCCCAAGGGGCCTTGCCACTACTGAAGGAGTTTTATTTCTTTACCTTTTTGTGAGTCTAAGATGTTAGATCCCTTTTTTTATATGAATAGTTTTGAATGTTTTAAAATAACAGCAATTGCATAGAGTTCATGTCTCAAAAGTCAAATGACCTGACCAACCCCCTCCAAAAAAATCATTGTAGGCAGAACCCAGAAAACACATTAGATGTTAAAACTAAAGTTGAAGGGGAAAAAAAAATCTGTCATTCAACTAATGGGAAAGGCAAAAAGTAGTTGCATCTACCAAATCTTTCATCAATACCTAAGTCCTATAATAGCCACAGTGTTTTAATTTTAACATGTTTTACATGAGTTACAACTTTGGAACTTACCATCATAAATAAAGTAAGTTTCATCTTTGAAAACAAGCACAGCTGGCATCTCCTTCAGTGTCACATACTGCAAAAATCAGATATGTAAATACTTTGTATCATTGAAAAAATTTTAATTGGTACTATGATTTCAAAAGTATTGAAAGATGCCAGAAAAAAAACCACAGAACGAAACCATTATAGTTAAAAAGAGCACAGGCGATCCAACCTCATCCAAGGACAGGTTTATCTCTTTATACATCTCCTGGCCCAGTGCTGTTTGTTAGTGTGAAAACCACAGAATATTCTTAGAGTTGGTAACAGACCCAAAGATATCAAAGAAGTTTAGTAGGAGACACACTTTGAGGTGGCTAAGGAGCAGTGGCTAAGGTAACAATCAGCACTGGGTAGGTTTGAGTCCTTCCTCAACATTCCTGGGCTCTGTGGCATGGACTCCATTGCTATCCTGGGGAGTGGGCTTCATTCTCTGTGAATCAAGGAAACAGAGTCTCCACCTCACCACAGAGTTAGGGAAGTTAGATCCACTAACATACGTGAGAGCAAGTTTAAAATGTAAATTGGCTTTAAAATGGGAATTTGTAATGGCAATTAATAATATATTATTTCAGAAGGTACCTGCTTCTTATACCTGTGCTGTAATTATTTAAAAATACTAAAATTATAAAGAAATCAGTTTCCATACAGAAGAGATATAATTGGGTGAGCCATATAGAATTATTACATGATGTGGTAATAAATGAAAAGTAACAACAAATAACCAACTGATAGCTAATAAAATAAAAATAACTGCCAACAGGATAAAAATAAAGATGGCTGTCCTTGAAGTATGGAGAAGATGGGAGGCATACTTCAGGTAATTAATATACAATGATCTCTTACATGACTACTAAAAAATGGTACAGCATCACAAAAATAACTATTTGAAAGTCAGCAGTAAAGCTTTTAGGTAAGGTTCTATCATCAAGTAAGTCTCTCCTCATCTGCTCTTGGCAACTCATTCACAAAGGTGCCCTGGAAGTATTTTAGAGCATCCAGCATGCCTCTCTTTCAATGCTGGAGTTGGCCACATCATAACATTACTACAGAGATGGAATCTTGCAGCTATTAATTTCCACATATTCTGAATCCCTCTTTCTCTTGCTTTCTGTTCCTTAAACTTACTATCTTATATTACAGTTGTTTGCAGGCTGTTTTTCTCCATTCACCTCTAAATATCTTGAAGTCAGAAATTATGTCAATTCATCTTTATATCTCCTTAACATACTTACAAGGGCTTTCATAAACACTAGCTGTAAAGCTAAGGAAGCTTTGCATGACCAAACATTAAAATTAAAAATATGGGTGGGGGGGGATATAAAATCATGGGTTTTGTCCTTATTTGAAAATTCTCCATGGGAGTAAAAATCCTCATATTACCCCGAAAGAACACGGACTCCCCCTTAGCAGACTTTTACAACCATATACACAGAACTATAAAAGAGATGACAAATATTGAGATTTGCAAGAATAACTAAGGAACGTTTGAGGAAACTAGTAGAGAGGTCAATAATAAAAAACAACACATAATAAGCAAAAGTGTGCCCACATAGCAGATACTGTTTATGCTCTTCCACACAGATGTTCCAGGCCCTAGAATTCTGATCTAAGACATGTGTCACTACTCGAGGACTGGGGTGAGTGTCAGATGGTGTCAGGGTCCAGGACGCAGGTGCCCTCTGGTGCACTCCCAGTAAACTGCTGGGACAGCTTCACAGGAGAGGGTACAGTGTACATTCTCACCTCTCATACTAACATTGGGTTTTGGAGAAGAGAATGGACTAAACGGCCTGGGCCTAGAACTAGATTCCATCCATTCTAGACCTTCACATCACACTGAGAGATCTTAAGACATTTTAGAATAGAGCTTCATAACCTTTTGAGGCATCTATTTGAGAATCTAATGGCAAATATAGCTCTCCTCCCACCCTATCTTCTCTTCCCCTTCAAAAGAAATGCATACACATAAAATACTGCAAATAACTTATGAGACCAAACTAAGTAAACCTAAAAATGAGTTTAAGCTGACCAGATCTGTCTGAAGTTTTCCCAAGGAACTGAAAATCATTTCAGAATACATTTATAAGATAAACATTTATGAAAAAAAAAAGATAAACATTTATGTACACATTGCAAGAAGCACTACACATATATATTCTAGGTGATTCTGCAATCTTCTTAAAAATATTTAAATATTAAAAAATGTCAAAAATTAATCAAATGTGTAATATGAAATAACTTTGTGGGAAAACACTGTTTTGATTTTTTGTAACCTATACTGATTAAAAAGAAAAAGCTTCCCTTGACAATTAATTTCATGTTTCCTGTCAGCTATTGCAATTTCTCAGGTTCCTTTCTCAGGAAAAGAGAAGTCTATACCTGTAACTTACAATTTCTTACCTGCATTCTCTCAAATGACACCAATGAGGCACCTGTACTTCTTGTAAAACCACCAATAACCTCCATGTGTACAAGTATCATAGTTACTTTCTTCAACTCATCTCGATCACTTTCCAAGTATCTTGTACAACTGATCCTCTTTTTAAAAGTATTTATCTTGGCTTTCCACCTATCTTGTTTTCCTCCTCTCCAGCTATTTTCCTCTTACTTTCCTTTGCAATCTTTAGGTCGTGGGCCCATTTATTTGCTTAAAAATTTGCATCCCATGTCTTAGAAGTTTATAGAGCCTTAACGCCAGACCACTATATCCAGCTGTGAATTTGATGCTTGTATCTGGATGTCTAACTAATATGCTGAACAGGCTAAAATGACCAATTCAAAGCTCTTGATCATTCCCGCATTCCCAAACTCATTTCTTCTGCAGTATTCCCAAGCTCATAGATTAACATTACCAATTACCCAGTTGTTAAAACCAAACACCAAAGAGTCACCCTTGGTTCTTCCCTGCTCCTCCGGGTCAGCAAGCTCAAACAATTCCATCTCTAAAAAACAACAATGCTTTCACTTTTCCCCCCATCCCTTTACAAACCTCCAAGCTCAAACTCTGCAGATTACTTCAAGAGTTCAACTGATCTCTCTGGATCTATTCTTCTCCCTAACCAATTCATTCTGTTCTCAGCAGAGAAATGTCCTTAAGATGAATGTCGGATCAAACCCTTCACTAACTTCAACCCATCACATGCATGGTCATGACCTGCAAGGTCTTCACTGGTCTCTGCCTACTTCCTATCTATCTCCTTTCTCAAGCCACATCGGCCTACTACCTATTTCTCAAATATGCCAGCAGTGTTCTTATCTGTTCCCTGTTTCTAGTTTATTCTGGGCACAGATCTTTGCATGGCTCCTTCACATCATATATATCCCAAATCAAATATTTTCTTCCCAGACAGACATTTCCTGATCAACCAATCCAAAGAAGTCACCTACTCTCATGCCCCTGCTATCACAATGCTCCTTTACTTCTTTTTTCATGGCAGTTGTATCCTGTTTACATATCTGTTTACTGAAAAATACTATCCCAGTCCAAGGACCCAAAAGATGTAACCTGCAACACTAACATTTAGTACACTTCCTCTACCCATGAGAATGTAAGCTCCACCCTATCAGGACCCTGAAAGATCCTACTTGTCATCAACTATTCAGGACTTAATACAGGGCATGGCACATGATGAGATAAGCAGCATCTATAAATTAAGAGATATAAATACATTAACCATTCCATTACTTATAAACCAATTTAATAGTTTGAGTTCGCACTTACTACCACTGTTATTTTAAAAAGAATAAAAATCAACATAATAAACGTAATTACTAAATGCTATGAATCCAGTGGTATTTGCTTATTAACAATAAGCAATCTGGGTGCCAGAAGTAGAGATAACATGTTTACTGTTTCTACACATATGACAGTAAATAAATCTGATAAATATAATCAAGTAATAACTTAAAAAGTGGAATTAAGTCATTAAAATCCAATTTTAAACATTACCTCAGGAACCACTTCTTCTGAGGCAGAAAAGAAGTATGTATATACAATTAATTCTGAAGCAGCATCTATGTATTTCTCCTGTGAAGTTACAAATAGAAAAGAGGTGACTTTTAAACATTAAAATCAGAATTCATTCCTCATTAAACATTCAGAGAAAGTAGTATCATCCTCAGCAATATCATACCAATTTGATGCCATAAGCATTTTTAACGTGAAAAGATGATGGAATATAAGCAGCAAATGAAATATATGGTTTCTAAAGCAAAAAGACTACTGATACTTAATATTTTGACAGTCCTCTAAATAAAGTATAATAGAAGCTCAATTCATATTAATTTAATTTGATAGTTACGGGAAGATGCACATATATAAACACACGCATGCAAAATGATCTTCAAAAAGTTTACATTCAGACTGCACTCCATAGCCACAAAGAGCCAAAAATGCTAAAAAGTAAGCACAATCTGAATAACCCAGTCAGTAACAAAAGAAATACTAAAGCAAGCATCATCTGTTTTATGAAGGCAAACACAATAGAGGGCAAATAAGAAAGTGTTTTTGTTAGAAAAATGCTTAGATTGAACTAAAATATTTCCAATAAGAGTGAAATAATTGAGTTTGGATCAAGTTTTGGGAATAGAGAAAACTAAATTACAATACATTTGTATTTGTGAATTTAAAAAATAAACTCATTTGATACCTTCAACGGTGACTCTCCACCAATGTAAACAAAAAATACACGATGTCTCTTTTGCACATGTTCAAACATTTGCTGACTTGGAAGCGGCCGAATTAGAGCCCTGTTTGAAAACAAAACAAACAAAAAACAAATCTGCACTTGAACATAAGACAGTATATAATTTACATCTGAAGTTACAAAGTTTTAATGTTGTATTAACTGCATTTTAAGTCATCACCCAATCTACATATATCTAATAAAAACTTTAGCCCATGACCACTACTGTACTCACATAATGAAAATAAAGTACCAATTTAAGCTATCAATTAAAAACAAATTAAGTTTAAAATACAACCCTTTAAAGAATACCATCTTAGTCAATATTTTGACAGGCAAGACAGACCTATAATCCATTTAGAGTCCTTAGCTAAAAACAAAATGATCCACAAGAGAATTCTTTTTTCCCTTTCATAAGATCATGTACAGTAACACACTGGAGTCCTATCTCAGAAAATTATAATTATACTATGTTAAGATTTATGGCCATTTAAATACTAGTTTTATAATACCCTATAGAGGTTAAAATCTAAATGTTTCACAAGTATATTATTCTTTTCAGAAAAAATAAAATTGAAAATGATAATCATAATAGCACATAAGCACCTCAAAACTCTATAGTTTTACTATACAAGATATTTCAAAGCCAAGTACAATGAAGAAATAAATACATCAAGGTTTTTACAAAACATCACTTGCAAAATATTATTAAAAAACTAAAAAAGAGGCATGGTCCATATGATCAGATTTTTTATTCCACTAAATTTGCAAAAGAGTAAACACAGAGTTTGCAAAGGCAAACACATTTTCAAAATGCACAATTCCTTAGACGCATTGCATCACTCCACTCTGGCCTCTATTTTCATACTTCAGTAATTAACTACTAAGTGATGCAACCCCAGAACGGAGTCATGAAATTTCATTTGCAACAGAGTCTTCCCTAGTTACATCAGGAGAAGGCCATCATAAGCTTAAAATAAAACTCATTAAAAATTTCCAAAAATGAAGACTAATCTAATCACAGGGAATAAAGTACATCCCACCAGCAATTCCCTCATATAATATAAAGTCATCTCAAAATTTATATTCAGAAAGCAAATAAAATGAAATATGTAATTGATGAGAAAATACAGTGATAATTATATAGTAAGTTTTGCAAACTTGAATAAAGATCTTTCCTAATTCTGTGCCTTTTCTCAAATAATTTAAGCCATACAATGTCAGGCCACTCAACAAATCCATCCTGATATTTCAATTCACTTTAAAGCTATTTAAAGTATCAATGTATCCCATTCAAACTCAGAAGAAAGTACTTATACTTTCAAAGTTAATATAGTTTAACCTACTTTGATGAATGGTCTATCTATTTATCTATTTAAAGATTTTATTTATTTATTCATGAGAGACATGGAGAGAAGCAGAGACACAGGCAGAGGGAGAAGCCAGGCTCCCTCCAGGGAGCTTGATGCAAGACTCGATCCCAGGACCCGGGATCATGACCTGAGCCAAAGGCAGACACTCAACCACTAAACCACCCAGGTGCCCCGAATGTTCTCTTTAATAAGTTCCACATAATTGCACTAAATAAATTATAAGCACCAACTTTCTTTAGAGCCCCGCAAGATAGATGTAGATTAAAATACAAAATCATCACATTCAAACCAACAGGAAATGCTTATAGATTTCTTAGCAGTAAAAACTCAAGAGATCAGTAACTCAAATAAGTATGTGGGTTCTAATTATGTCACATTTTAAGCAAAATGTGTAGTAATATCTCACAGATGGCATAAAGCAGCATGTGACAGATCAGGGAAAGTACTTTAGGTGTATCCAAAAAGAATTTTCCAATATCACAGGCCAGGGATTAAAGCCCAAGTCTATTCAGAACAATAATATTGTGGGGTTTCTTTTAAAAACTCCGAAATTAAGTAACAAGAAAAATAAGTTGATATAAATGAAGCGGTATAAAAACAAATTTGTAGTAAAATAAAAATTACAATTCATAAAAGGTTGTTAGAAGTAATCAAATTCTGAAAATGCATTAAAAAACCCACTAGGGGGGATCCCTGGGTGGCTTAGTGGTTTGGCACCTGCCTTTGGCCTAGGGCGAGGTCCTGGGTTCCCAGGATCGGGTCACGTGTCAGGCTCCCTGTGTGGAGCCTGCTTCTCCCTCTGCCTCTCTTTCTCTCGGTCTTTCAGGAATAAATGAATAAAATATTTTTTAAAAAATCCACTGGGAGGAGCACCTGGTTGGCTCAGTTGATTGTCTGCTATGGGCTCAGGTCATGATCCCAGGGTCCTGGGATTGAGCCTGGCACGGGCTCTTTGTTCCAAAGGGAGTCTGCTTCTCCCTCTCCCTCTGCTGCATCCCCCCCGCTTGTGATCTTTCACTTTCTCTGTCAAATAAAAAAATAAAATCTTTCAAAAAATAAAAATAAATAAGAAAACTGGGGAAAATTTTTTTCTACGTATGAAATGAATTTAATGTGAGATTAACAAATATATAATACAAGTCACAGTTCCTTTTGTTTCCTCTTTCGGTATGCTACATATGCCTACCTTTTGTCATAAATGAACAAATGTCATTTACGTTAAACCTAAAAACATACGGGTTCAAATATGGTCTTTTAAAATACTTTTAGCTTTATTTTTATTTAATTAAGTAACTTTTTAAAGAGAGAGAAAGAGTGCACACATGGTGGGGAGGGGCTTAGGGAGGGAGAAAGAATCTTAAACAAGCTCCATGCTCAGCACAGCAACCACCATGGGGCTCAATTTCAGGATCCCAAGATCATGACCTGAGCCAAAATCAAGAGTTGGATGCTTAACCGACTGTGCCACCCAGGTGCTCCAAAACTGCATTTAATTTTAAAGTACTAGTATCTTTTTAAAAAAATATTTTTATTTACATTCAATTTAGTTAATATATAGTGTATTATTAATTTCAGGGGTAGTATTTAGAGATTCATCAGTTGTATATCACACCCAGTGCTCATTACTTCACGTGCCCTCCTTAATGCCCATCCCCCAGTTACTCCATTCCCAACCCCTCTTCCCTCCAGAGACCCTCAGTTTGTTTCCTAGAGTTAAAAATCTATTATGGTTTGTCTCTCTCTCTGATTTCATCTCATTTTATTTTTTCTTCCCACCCTTATGTTCATGTTTTGTTTCTTATATTCCACATATCAGTGAAATCATATGATATTTGTCTTTCTCTGATTGATTTCTTTCACTTAACATAGTACCATCCACATTATTCCAAATACAAGATTTCATTCTTTTTTGATGGCTATGCAATAGAATATTGCTCATATATATATCTGTATATATGTATGCAATAGAATATATATATATATCCCATCTCTTCTTTATACATTCACCTGTTAATGGACATTTGGGCTGCTTCCATATTGTGGCTATTGTGGACATTGCTTCTGTGAAATGTAACCATATAGCAAAAAAGCCTTTCCTAATAAAAACTTACCCAGACACTCTGTGAGCAAACTCAATAATATCATCTTTAGTTCGTGGTCCTCTATAATTATATGCCAAGTCCCCCTTTAATCTTAAAAAGAAAAAAAAGGATAAAAGCTTAGATTATTTCAACTTAATAGTTGAAATAGTCTTAATAGTTAATGCTAATCACTATTGTTACATAAATTATAGTATGTAAAATAGTAAATGCAGAGTTGAGAAGTAGCATAACCATGTAAAATATAGTAGGCAACTGGCTTCAGGGGACCAACAACTTAGAATATAAAGAAAAAGGTTGTATTTTATTAAAACTACATGAAAATAGTTTATTGTGTATCTGATAGCTGCATTGTGTCTATACCTCCTGAAAAGTGTACGCATTCATGGTCAAGAGCTTGTCAAAGCACTGTATTTCTTACTATCTTCTCTAGTAAAAAAAAAATGATAGAGAATTAATAGTATTTTGGCATTAAGAAAACAAATTTTAAGCAACACAACATCATAGGAACTTGAAATAGGCACCAAGATTACACAGTAGAACAATGCATAAAACACTTATTCTAGAAAATTAAGATAATTTTTCAAAAGTCTGTCAATGATGTGTCTAAATGAGATTTTTAAAAAATGTGAAAGTACAATAGACCATCTATGATTAAACAAAAAGAACAGAAAGGATATTCTACTTAACACAAGTAAAAGAGGCTGAGCAACATTTTTTAAAGCTAGGGGAAGGGGGAAGTCAACACAAAACCCAAGAAATTAAAAATTAAGAATAGTCAAATTTTGAGATTTGAGATTTTAAAACACCGAAATAAAGCTTACTTTATTATAAAAATAAGTTTTAAAATAATTCAACTTGCACATTACCAAAATAAGAATGAAACTCAAGAAATAAACTCAATAAAATGATTATAAGATAAATCATTTAGAATTAGCATACCATTTCTCCCAATTTACATACACTTTATATTAGACTTTGTCAACACTTACAGATTAGAATTAAATCCATCAATTTGATTCTCTTTCTTTCCTCTCTAATGAATTAAGTCTATTTCAATTATAGAAAAGTAAAACTTTGCTAGGAAACAGGATTCAGGTGATACAGCAGAATACACTCTTGAGCTCCTCAAGGGTAAAAGGGCTTCCATACTTTACAGCTGTACATCTTGTGTGCACGATGCCTGCCACGGTAAGCACTCAGAGCGCATTCGGTGAATTAGTCGTAAACAACACACTCACTTAAATACACAGAAAAGCAGGAAGATGCAGTCCCTCTCTCTTTGATCACATGCTGTACCTAGAAAGAATTGCTAAACCCAAATTTTCAATCCTTCAAGGAAGCTACCAGAAATTAATGTAATAAAACGTAAGTAGAGTGAACTAATAAAAATACACATATAAACATACAACACTCAACTTACAGCTTAATTGTTGGATAACCTCGAACTCCAAACTCTGAAGCAATGCCTTGATAAGAAAAAGAATAAATAATTCTAAATTTTTTTTAAATGAGAAACTAGGTAGTAAACGAGCCTTTTACTTAAAAAAATATATAGATTTATACAAACCCATAAAAACGTCTTGCTTTTAAGTCTTAAAGAAGAATATAAATTCACACCCAAAAAAGGAAAAAACATGATATTCTCATAAAAAACAATTTCTTAATAATACAACTTATGTCTAGCACAAAACACTATGACAAATTAAGAAATTAATGCCAAAAGAATAGTTAATATTTTATCTCTAAAGTCTTTATTTTAAAAGATAAATATATATAGATGTGTGTATATATATATTTAATGTGTGTATATATATTTAATGTATATATATATACATACACAAACACACACAAAGTCTCACTTGTCATTTGATTTCATTTTCCAGAACAAATTTTTCTAGGTCTCACTGGTTCCTTGCAAAAATAAATAACATAAAAAAACAACAAAAAAATCAAAGCTCATCATCCTTTTCTTTAGTGTTTTCTGAGTCTTGAAAGAACTGCACTGTATTTTAATTTTAAAAAGATAAACTGTATTTGCAAAATTACTTAATTTCTGCCATCAACACATGATCTAAAAGCAACCTTATTTGTTTTAGAAGTTTCTGCTTTTGTAATAACCTAGAATAATTCTAGTTATTTTTGAAGATTATTCTGAAGTCCTCACATTAATTAAAATGAGATATGGCATCTTTTTTGAGGGAAAAAGAAACAAAAATAATCAAATAGAGAATTAGAACTTTAAGAGGTATAGAAATCACTACTGCAAATTAGTATCTGTAACTACAGATTCAAAGCAACCAGGACAGCAAAGAAATGAACTGCATCAGGTAAGAGGTGATATACAATATACTTATACATATACCAGTTTAAGTAAAATATAATGTCTTTATTCATATGATCTCTCTGTTAATTTTACTTATTTCAAGGACATTTTACCATGGTTGGGTATAAGGACACTACTATATGTGGGATCTGGTTCACCAATCACTTTAGTAAACATTACTCTGGTTTCTTAGCACTGCCCAATACACAAGAATAATGACTAAGTAAATTTGTGGCAAAATAATAGTCAAAATCTCTCAGCCTTCCTTCGTCCCCAACAGTTTCTACCTTAAACATATGGAGAAAGGTGACTAGAAGGTTGCAGTGATCAACACTGGTTTTTATTAGAAGCAACACAAACAGTAGAGGTAACAAAAATAACTCAGTCCTGAAGATATAGGTCTTTTAAAAAAAATAGATTTTGTTTATGAGAGACACAGAGGCAGAGACATAGAGGGAGAAGCAGGTTCCCTGTGGGGACCCCCGATGCGAGATTTGATCCCAGGACCCCAGGATCATGACCTGAGTCACAGGCAGATGCTCAACCATGAGCCACTCAGGCATCCCTGAAGACATAGGTCTTGCTTCTGAATAGGTATGTGAACTTAAACCAATTACAGAATTTATTTTGCCCATCTCTAATGTAGGATTTAATTCTGTCAGAGTCTAACTAAAGACTGGTTATTGAGACTGACTTCTAAGTAAAAAAATAAGAATGATTTGGGGGAGGATTATGTGAGTAAAATATGTTAATGCCCCCCCTTCCCAAATGAAGAAGGCAGGAAAATATTAGCCCTTAATTACTTTCAATTAAGACTAATATAATTGATGGGGGGGAGGGTATCCCGCTATCAATTCTTTGTTTATTGTAAAGCTTATTTATAAACAAACCAAATAAAATACGCAATGAGAAAATACAAAACTTGTTTTGTGATTCTCAAAACAAGTTTTAGAGAGAAAATCCCAGCTCCACGTTTAATACCATCACACTTCATTTCCCTGGCCTCAACTTATTTGTAAGATGGAAATGTATAACTAACCCACTCTCTAGTACCTTGACTCTTTGAGCATTAAATTTAATTTCTGATAGAATTTCAATTGATGGTCACTCCTAAAACCTTAAACTTAGGTTTCCCCATGAAAACAATTGTAAAGGGATGCCTGGGTGGTTCAGTGGCTGAAAATCTGCCTTTGGCTCAGGATGTGATCCAAGGGTCCTGGAATCAAGTCCTGCATCAGGCTCCCCACAAGGAGCCTGTTTCTCCCTTTGCCTGTCCCTCTGCCCGTCTCATCAATAAATAAAATCTTAAAAGAAAACCCTGTATAATAATAATAATAATAATAATAATAATAATAACAACAGTAATAATAATATAAAAAGCACACAAGCAAAGCACGGGTTATAGACTTAAAATGATGTAGGCTAGGATTCTAACATCTCATTTACCATGCAAGCAGTTCTTTCCCTTCTGAGGACAGTACTCACCTTGCTCAGTTTATGGGTGGGATTTAAATGAGAAAACATGTGGAAAAGAATCTAAGAGAAAGCCTGGCACACAGAGATCCTCAAATGCAAAGTCCGTTTCCTATTTCTGTTCCAAATCTCACTGTTAGGTAATTATCTGCTGACACATCAGTGTGCAGATAATAAGAACTATCACATGTAAAATATAACTGACTTTAGCAGACCTTCAACTACACCTTGAGACAATTTTGTGAGCAGGAGAAAGGTGCTGATGTTACTTTTCAGGTAAAGACACTAATACTTCAGAAGATCTGGTAATGTGTTTGAGGTAGCAGGACTACGAATAAAGCTCAAGTCTGAGTTTAACTTTTTGTTCTTTATTTTTTCATATTAAACAACAACGGTTTGCAGAGAAACCTGAGATCAATTCCTTCATAAATTCAAGAATCCATTTGTAACATGAATAACTTCTCTGAAATTCTGTAATTTTAAATGCTCAAAAAATGAACTTAAACATGAAGCTCCCTACTTCCTTCCTGTTTTCTCTTTGAAATGATAACAACCTGATGTTAAAGCTAGGCTTGGATATGAATTGTGGTGATCTCAAATTCTGGTCCTAATTCTGCCTCTAAGTTTGGTGTTTGAAATCACTGTCATTTAACTACCTGCTATTATTTCATCTACACAACAGGCTGGGGGAAGAAGGGAGCAGCTGGACTTGACATTATGTCAAGTCCTTTTTCAGCTCAAGATTCTACCTTTCTTAGTATTTCTGGAGTGTTACTATGTGTCTAACACAAAAAGGAGAAAAAATACAGCAGTTGTCCTCAACTGGGGGAGATTATGTCTCCAGGAGACTCTGGGTGATGTCTAGAGACACTTCTCGTTGCCATCACTTAGGAGGACACTAGGGGGATGAGAAGATGATCAGAGATGTTGCCAAATATTCTAAAATGCACAGCAACCCTTCCCCTAAACAGAATTATCTGGCCAAAGTATCCTTCGTGCTCAGACTGAGCAACTCTGAAACATAGTCACTGACCAAAAAGGGCTTCTAATTTAGAAAAAAGGTAAAACTAACTTGCCAATATAATCTGTGAGCAAGAAATCAGAATATTATTGGCCAAATGTCATTCCAAGTTCACACATCACTGAGAAGTAAATTATGACCTTTAACATAAAAAATGATTATCACACTTATGTTGAGGAATAAACAGAATTTTAGTGGTTCCATATAGAAATCAGTACACCATTACAGGTGGTATCACACCATATTTTAACTTGCAAAAGAGAAACAATTCTGGTACTTGATTTTGGAAGGGAGATGTACAGAACGAGAAGCTAAAATACGTATCTTTACAGTTTTTTTTTTTAATGTTAATTATAGCATTATTAGTTAAAACCATGCATCAAAAAAAAAAAAAAAAAAAAAAAAAACCATGCATCAAGAAAATTTTGATATAATTCCAAACACACAGGCCAGGGTAATCCATGATAGTTCAAATTTCTCTAGTTCAAGAATTCTATACCCAGAGATTTGCTGGACTGAATATGATGGCACGTGCTTCCAATCTCTGCACTTACATGATTGAGAAATAAGCTACTCTCAGAGATTTTCTATACTTGATCACTGAATAATCCTAACCCACCTCAAGCCCAGTCCTATCAGTAACTATTCATCAGAATAATACTTCACTCTATGGTTCTCCAATTTAGATGTGCAGCAGAATTACCTGAAGTCCACGCTAAAAATATAGATTCTCATGACCCAGTCTCAAAGACTTTCATTGGGTAGGGCTGGTGTGCGTCTTCAGAGTCTAAATTTACATTGAACAGCCCAGGTAATCCTAATGCAGGTGGTCTGCAGACTAAATGCTGAGATACACTAATGCTGTAAATGCCTGAAAAGTGACCTATGGAGATGGATGAAATACATATGAAACAGACACAGAAAAATGTTGACAGTGAGTTTAAAAAAAAATCAATTTCTTTACCTGTTTCTACTAAAATTCCTGTAATGGAGCTTCCTTGAGGTATTTAAGTACACTTACAGAATTATATGTCTAAAATCTATGTGTCATCTCTAGACAGTAGTTTTCAAATACACTTTTTTAAATACTAGTAAGATAATACTCTTTCTCCATAACACATAAAATATCTCCTTGATTCTATAATTAAAATAGAAAATGCATCTATGGCAGACATCAAACACTAAGTAACATAACAATTGACTTATGTCTATTGGTTATTGTTGTCTCTCTCTTCTAGAATATAATTTCCATGAGAGTAGAAATTGTTGTCTGTATTGGTGACTGATGTATCATAGCTGCCTAGAATGTGCCTGGTTCATTCTGGCATATAGTAAGGGCTCATTAAATACCCATTGAGTGAATACTGACTGTACAAATTTTTGACAAAAGAATGACTTTTCAATAGGCTATGTCTGTATGATGCAAGTAGTCCAAAAGATTTACAAGCAAGCATTACCAGGTGGCTTGGGAAAAGGGGTGGCGGGTTTAGTGCTACACATCCAATGCATAAAGGATATAAAGTATAGAACACCCATCACAATACTTGGGAGAGGATCATTCTCATATATACCAGCTCCCCTATCCCTTTTCCCAAAGCTAGATGGTTTGCTTGAGAAAATGTGCTCTGTGTGGGCTATACAGGTTTCTTCCTCCTCTTAATACAATATAATATATAACACAATGCTGAGAGAACAAATCTATAACAACCACATATGGGAGGCAAAAATTAAACCTTTTAATAGATTATGAATAATGGGATGAAAAATAGTCCCATCATGAAGTATCTAAAAAACTACAAACCATATATGAAGTCTTAATGCCTATAAGAACGTTGTATTTTAATCTGAGCATTTAAAACATTTTCTTTTCTAAGCTACTCAGAAAGAAGTCTTAGATATTTTTTCCCTAAACATAGTGTCACTTAATAGTGACATACATGGGTACTTACTACATACTGAATAGTAAGCTAATAAATTAGATACTATAAAAATAACTGACTTACTGTAAATAGTTATTGTCATTGTAGCATCACATGAGTAGTTCATCATTAAGGTTTTTACTGATTTATTGGTACTAATTTTTTCATTGATTATTTGTCATCATGTACCCACACCCCTTTACACATTATTTTACTTTATGACTCCACTAAATGATTCAAATAATCACAAGAATTTGTCACGTTTGAGACTTTATTGTACTTGTTGGTTTATTCATGTTTTTCCTTCTATTAGACTAAGCACTTCCTGGACAAGAAGGATTTGTTTTGGTCTTCCTTTGATCTCTAGAGACTAACAGAGAAGTGAGTAAACACGCTGAGTAAATACAACTGACTATGCGAATGAATGTATGTACACGCAGGTAGAATCAACAAGACTGACACAAGATTGCCTAGACACAGAACTTATTTTCAGGAGCAACAGTTCAAAGCAATAATTTCTCAAACATTCCTAAAAGCTTATTTCAAGAAATCAACCCAAGCATTATTCTCTGTCTGCAGTAATTCTTGCCATTACTCTGGTCTCTCAAACTTTCAATGACTCATTTGTTTGACTGTGATTCCAGCCCTCATATCTAACTGTTCTCTAGTTCCCTGTTCCCAAACTTCAGTAAACCAAAAATGCCATAAACTCACAAGAGCTACTAACATGGAAACACACAGAAAATTAATTACTCTTTTTATATAGCCAGGAGTAGTGTAGTTCAGTAACTACACTAAGAATCTTACACTGTTACTTCTGATTATTCTTTGTATTACAGAGCCAGTCTATCACATCTGTGATTTCATCCTTGAAGATGTCTGTAAGGATCAGTTTCCTCTTCACTGTCACTACGAAGTCTGGGCTCCTACACCAACATGCATACAAAAGTTGAGTTACATGATCTTCTTGTCTCTAACTGCTTTTCTTTTCTATCCTACATGTTGCTGCCAAAAACAATTTTATCAAGTCAACTATCTTCTCAAAAATGTACAATATCTCCTAATTGGCAACTGTAAAATCCAAAACTTTATGACACAAGGGACCCCTAAAATCTGGTCTTATACTTCATGTTATATGCACTAGCCATTGTGTGAGGGGTTTTGAATATGAAGTGTTAATACAATCCACACAACCTTCAAGATTATTACTCCTCCATTTATAGACAGAAACTAAAATTGAGAGGTTAAGGCCTTCTCCAAAGCCCCAGAAGTAGCATATGCCAGATCTGGGATTAAGGCATAGGCCTGTCCTTTTCCAAAGCTGTATCCTGAACACAATCCTGATTTCCTAAAAAGAAATGTACATTATATAATTCTACTTTCTTCATCAATTCAAGGAAAAGGGAACCTATATGTATTGAATACTACAAGGGACTTTACAGGTGCTACATCATTCAAATCTCAAAAAAACCAATGAAAGACACACGATAATTAAATATTTACCAATGTGGACATCAAAGCTTAGAGATGTTAAGAAACTTTCCCCATGTTACATGGCAAAAGTAGCAAGCAGAAGCAGGATTTGAATTCAGGTCTGCTTTCTGAAGCCATGCTCTTTCCAAATTTCTATACTTCATACTTCTCTAAACTTAAATTCTTCTTTTCTCAAATCCTTTAATATAGGCATTGGTAAACTTTTCTGAAAAAGGTCAGATAACAAGTAGCTTAGGCACTGAGGGAAAACAATCTGTTACAACTCAACTTACTCACTGATGCTTGAAGATAGGCACAGACAGCAGTAAACAAATGAGTGTGGCCAGGTTCCAATACAGCTCCCTTTACAAACGTGGGCAGTGGGCCAGATCCTGTCCACGGGCTGTGGTTTGTCAATCTCTGCTTTAAGACATTCTATCCTCTGCAACATACTTATTAAACTCATTTTCAACTCTAAGGTTTTCTCTCGAATGTGAATAACTTTCCTGATCCTCCACTGTATTTATTCTACCTCACCTTGTAGGTCCCCGTTTATTCCTCTAATAGGTCATCTCTGGCTACTCAGACAACTCTCATTCTGAAGTCAACACAGCAATGTCAACAGTTTAACACCCAAATTTCAGAAGTTGCCTCAGGTAAACAGAGTATCTCAAGCAGGCTCAATAGGAACAATGGCTTATACACCGTTAGGCACAAGATTAACATATACTGCATATTACACATTTGGTGGCTAATTCACTTAACTCATAAA
This sequence comes from Canis aureus, assembly GCF_053574225.1. Lineage (NCBI taxonomy): Eukaryota > Metazoa > Chordata > Mammalia > Carnivora > Canidae > Canis > Canis aureus. The sequence goes on along the minus strand of NC_135611.1, from coordinate 9,753,591 downwards.
GTATACAATCTTCAATTATTAAGATAACCTTAATTCATCTGAGCAAAAAATAAGTGTTTCTTCCTCCTACCTTGAATACTCCTTCACGTAATTAAACCACTTTCAGTATGAGAACAGTAAAAAAAACAATAAACTGAGAAAATGCTTACTAGAATAGGAAGTAGCATCCATCTTTCCAACTTTAACTGGAGAACCAATGCTTTTCATCTCAAGACCAACTTCATTCCAAATCGGTTCCAGTTTTTTACAATGGCCACACCATGGTGCATAAAACTTGTTGGGGGAAAAAGAAAAGACAGCCACTAAAATGTTGCGCTATTGTGTATAGCAATCTTAATTTTTAAAGAAATCTCTTTGATTAATGATCTGATGAACAGTCGTTTTAGATACAAAGTCTAAATATAATTTCCAAAGCAGTTTCATAATAAAAGGTAAAACACAAAACATGAATCTAATTATTTTAACTCCTAGCACATACCTCAACACTGCTTATTTTATTTTATTTTATTTTTTTTAATTTTTATTTATTTATGATAGTCACATAGAGAGAGAGAGAGAGAGAGAGAGAGAGAGGCAGAGACACAGGCAGAGGGAGAAGCAGGCTCCATGCACCGGGAGCCCGATGTGGGATTCGATCCCGGGTCTCCAGGTTCACGCCCTGGGCCAAAGGCAGGCGCTAAACCGCTGCGCCACCCAGGGATCCCAACACTGCTTAGTTTAACTCCTAGCACATACCTCAACACTGCTATTACCTTATATTCATTTAAAATTACTGATTCCTATTTAAAACAGATATAATTTACAACAAAAACAGCTTTGCTTTAAAGTCAGTGTATGAAATCACCAAATACACATAAATCCCCCCCACATCCCAAAATAGTTCATGATGTACCTCAGTCTATTTCTATTACAAAAACCCCAACACAGTAGGTACCTTTGCTGCTTTAAGCATAACCACTGGTAAGGCATGGGGGTCAGTAAAATGACTGGTTTGGCATAGGGACAAGTCAGGTTACTTAAACTAAAACTACAGTTCCTTTTTTCTTCAGGGCCACCAGGGCACTGGGGTGGATATAGGTTCCTCTAGTTAAATGGTGTAACAAACTGCTCGTTGTACTTTCATGGGTAAGATTTATCTACTTTTTTTTTTAAAGATTTATTTAAGATTTATTTATTTTATTTATTCAGGGAGAGACGGGGGGGGGGGGGGTGGGCAGAGTCATAGGCAGAGGGAGAAGCAGGCTCCACGCAGGGAGCCTGACATGGGACTTGATCCTGGGTCTCCAGGATCACTCCCCGGGTTATAGGCGGCGCTAAACCGCTGCGCCACCGGGGCTGCCCCAGATTTATCTACTTTTTAACATTATACTATAGAAATGTTCAAACATGCACAAAAGGAGAGAGCAAGAATTAAACAATGGACTCTTGCCCCATAGCTTGCCTTCAGCAACTGTCAACTCTGCTCTTCTCATTTCATCTCCTCTGCTGCCACTCTACTTTTTTACTGCAACACGTTAAAAGGAATCCCAAACAACACGAGGTTTAAATACATTCCAAACTTGAAAGTAAGGAAAGGAAGGAAGATGAAAATCTGACTTTGTTCCCTATTAAGATGAAAATAGGACTTTACTGTCAAGTGCTATTTAGTAATTTCTTGGATAATATGAAACAAGAAGAGTGAATTCTTTATCATATCACAATCTCCCTCAGACATAATCCATATTTTGACTTCTTCAGAATTTCGGCAAAAACAGGTTCCCTTGTAGGAACCTTAAGGCCCTGAGATTCATTTTAATTTAATAACCTATATAATACTATGTGACAAAAACTGAATAATATACATAAACACTAATCATACATAACTATATCTGTGTGGAGGAGAATAGGAAATACTTAAAATGGCATGGGTAGTTAATGAGCACAAAAATTTAAAAATTTACATACTCACATCTACAAGCCAAATGTCATCTTTCCGATTATCTTTAAACCTAAAACACAAAAATGAGAAAACAAATCTTTGCATGTTTATTTCTACCTTAAAATATGTGAGGATAATCAGTAAATATCGGAGAATGAAACAAATTCTTTCAACAAATTTTTACATAGAATTTTTACTACACGACTTCTAAATCTTATCCATTAAACATCTTTAAAAAAAAGTAGAGAACTAAGAATCAGGAGTAAAGAAGAAAAAGAAGTGGGACTTGGTAGACACAGATATAGACCTCAGTTCTGGGCCCCTCTATCCCACCAACCCCCATGCATTCCAGTTAACTAGGCTAATCTGAGGCTACTACCCTTAGAAAGGTCAGCTTGTAAGACTGGCCCTTGGTTGGCATCCGGGAACTTGAATTCCAGGAGGGTTTCCACCATTACCCGATAAGATGGTTCACTGTTCCAATGCTATGCAATGTGCTTTTATGATGAACACCTGCTTTTCTTCTAGGAGTCTGAAATCTTGGTCCAGACTAGGCAGGAAGGTCCTGACATGACCACCCTCCAATAAGAATCCCTAAGCACTGAGTCTCTAATGAGCTTTGTTGGAAGAGAACATTTCACACATATGGTCACAACTCCTGATGGAGGAATTAAGTGCATCCTATGTGACTCTACCAGCAAGGGACTCTTGGAACTTGTTCCTGGTTTCCTCTAGAATTCACCCCACACTGGTTTTTCCCTTTGTTGGTTTTCCTTTGGGCCCTTTCACTATAATAAATCATAGCTGTGACTTCCACAACAGGCCAAGTCCTCTGAGTGTTTCATGGCCAATAACCAAGTCTGGGGACCCCCTGTCACAACAGCCTACATTTAAAGAATTTTCCTATACATAGTTCTGATCATCTGATAATGTTACTCTTATCTGACACCTTCTAGGTCCCCTTCCACCACCTGCAAAAAGAAGTATAAATTGCTTTATGTACTTATGTGCTGGCTCCAATTATCTTTCTACTCAAATGTAAGCATCCTATGATTTCCAATCAACCCATGGTATTTATCACAGCTGAATTCACAATGTTTATTTGACTTTCTACATTCTTTCATGTTCACACCCTATCCAGCTAAATGCATTTCTTACTCCCTAATGCCTTCCTAAATTCTTCACCACTAGAAACAATCTCTCCACATCATCTTTATCTTCTTTAGGATTCTTATCAATTTTCACATGTTGTACTCACATATTACCCAACCATAAATACGCTTGTTTCATCTCTTAGTACCTTGCAAAGTGACCTATGTTTAACCTATACTGAATGAATGACAAAAATTCTTAATGAGAATATTTAGTAAGATTCTTGAACTTACAGTTAAGACTTAGAGAATACCTGGCCAGTATCTGAGCTCTTCAGTCCAACGGGGCACTCCTATCTTATCCAGCTGTGACACAGTCTTTCCTGTGACATGGGCAGGGATAGCACCCTTAATCAACCTCCCAGGTTGGTAAAGCCAAATCTTCTAAGATTTGGAGCCTTTGCTCCTCTTAGGTTTAGTAAAAGGTTCTATTTTATATACTGGTATTGATCCATGGAGCTATCCAGGCCAAGCAGCATCGCCACCTTAAGTAAACTTCTGAGCTACAAACCTGTAGTTAATGGTTACTACGCTTGAGGGGAGGACCCATACTTTGCACCCAGTGGTAAATGCAAAAAGTTACTGTCTCCCAGTCCTTGGTGTTTAGTAGCCATTTTCATCTTTCAATGATCTGAATCTTTGGGAAGGAGCTGAAGTCTATGGAGGTAATTTATAGCCACCCCCATCCCCCATGCTGAGGCTACAGAGTCAGTGATTGTCACATTGAAGGAAGGGGAACAGACAACCAGGCCAACCAGCCAACACTAGTGCATAGGACATCCAAACTGGGGTAATCTTGTCCCCTCCCATCAGCTGATTAAGCCTGTACTTCAAGTGTTCATTAAAATGCTCAAGTACCCCTATGGATCAGGGGTGACATGGAGCACAGAGATCTGCTGTATGCCCATGACTAGGCAACTGATGCGTAGCCTGAGCATAAATTCCAGGACTGTTATCAGATGCAGTGTTTCGGGGAACCTGGAGAGGAAACAAATGTTGTCTTGCAGGGCCTGGAGACTGTGGCTGGAGTCACTGGGATGTATGGAAATGGCTGGGCCAAACCCAAAGTGTCAAACAATATCAAGATCTACTGGAATATGATTGACGACATAAGGGGCCCCATCTGCTCTATCTGCTAAGGATGCCCTAGTCCACTCACTTGCAGGAAACTGTTCTGGGGCAGTATTTTTAGCCTTGACTAGGGTCTGACAAGTGGATTGGCTTTTTCATGCTATTTTCGTGTCTTCTCACCACAGTGGCAGCCCCTGTACTGCCAGCCTCATCTAGGATGACGTGTGAATTTCCATGGGCTATCCTCTGGTGGATCCAGGAGATAACTGATTGTGCACCTGCTTGCTTTGGTGAAGGACAGGTTTCTTTCAGGTTGGATGGTAGCCACACCAAATTCCTACAAGTTAACCCAGAGAAGACATTAGTGCCCAGGCCCACGGGTGGTCTGGGAGGTCTGTCTGGGTCCCCAGTGGGCCAGAGTAGGCAACACCTCCTTCGATGTTATTCCTGGGTGGTGGAGGGGCACTCATGAGACTTTTTCATGGATTTGAAAGATTCCAGTTGGGCTCCTATAAGTTCCATTTCCACTTCACTAGAGACCAATAGCTGGCCCTACTTAGCAACATGAATGGGAATTTCTATCTGTGAACCCAGTACTGCACTCATCCAAGACCAATAATTGTCTCTCAAAGGGCATGTACCTTTCAGCCAACTTGAATTGGTCCATGCTGACCTACAGTGTTGTCCTCCTGCCATAGGCTCTGATCAGTGAACTGAGAGTTTGCTGACATGTGTAATTCAAACAGCAGATGTGGGATCAGTGAGGCTCAGGAGAGGAGCAGGGTTGGTAGCCTGTTAGAGGGCCTATCCTGTTGGTTGGGGCCCCTCTCAAGAGCAGCAGGCCTTCTGGTAGCCATTAAAATCCTCACAGGGCTATATGACAGCATCAGTAGCCAAATAGGCTCACCAATCCCTGGGCCTCTTTATTTTTATTTCTTGGGTCAAAAAAAGTCAAAAGTTTAATAATGATCTCCTCTGGAATATATGATGTACCGCTTCCCAGATCAGGCTCAGAAACTAGGTCCTTGTACCTCATCTATGTTAATGCCCAACCACAACTGCTGCTTTTGAGTCATCATGGCATCCAGTCCTTGCTGGGCAGTGCCCTGTCTAGGTCCTCTAGGAGGTTGTCATCAACATAACAGAAAGCCTATACTCCCTCCAGAAGCACAACTTTTTCCAGATCATGGTCTACCCATTGACAGCAGACAGATGGGGAATTAACCTGCCTTGCAGGACATTAAAGGTATGCTGAAATTCATCCCACATGAAGGAAACTGCCCTGATCAACCCACAAGAGTGGAGTGCTGGAAAAGACATTTTCAATGTTAACTGCTACAGACCAAGCTACCTCCAGTAGCAGCCTCTTCATGATGACAGTTGGCAAGAGCAATACTTTGGTATTGAGAGACCTATAACCAGCAGCCAGTCACCTGGTACCCAAGGCCTTGTACAAAGGCCAGACGGCACTACTGAGTGGAGAAATTAAGTCTCACAGAGCACTTTGTCTCTCTTCAGCTTAGCAGCCAAGATGACTGTTTCCTTTTGACTGACCAGGCAGACAATATTATTTTGGAGCTAGTAATTGAGTAGGTTTGTAGTCTTCCCCATGTTCTACTAAAATGGTCCTAATAATGGCAACTCCCATTGGGGCTCAGGGACAAAGACCAATGGGAGTACACAGAAACAATACCACATTTAGTAGGATGGGCTTGAAAGCACTCATCCTGAGTCCAGCTGGGCAAACGTGCCTATATAGGTCATCACAGACTCAAACCTGGGAGGCATATGTATCCTCCTCATCCTGGAAGCAGGGGGAAGTAGAGATCACACTCACTTGTGCACTGATATCCAAAAGGCCCAAGAAGTATAATTCTCCCATGAACTCTGACCTTGGCACAGGATGTCCAGTCTACCACTAGGACAGAGAAACTTCAACCTAATACCTACTCAAGGCCTGAGTAAATATTTCAGTGTTCCTCCACTCATCTGGCGGGGATACTACTAGTGACAGAAGGGCTGTCATCATACAGACCCCAGTGGTACTGCCCATCAGACTCTTCATGACTTAATATCTGGCCATCAGGGGTCTGGTGAGGAGTCGATTAATATCCTCCTTTGAGACCCCATTATTGAACAAACAGACCTAGAGATTTTTTTTCAGAAAGGCTCACACCTGGTTTGCCCAAGAAAGGGTGCTCAGTTCCCACGCTTATGTCAGTCTCTGTGCTTGTCAATCTTTGCTGTCTTAGGGGTGGCTGCTTCTTCCGTGTCTGGATATTTCTCAGTTAAGACGTGGACTGTGTCACAGACTGAATGGATTAGGTGAGGAGGCTTACATGGACTTGGTAACAAGCAGGAACATTAGAGAGAAACCTAGAAATCGGAGTCTGTGTAACTGTCTCATTATCTGCAGTTTCCTAATCCCTCCATGCAGACCCAAGGGATCACCAAGATGGCTCACAGGACCACTACCACCTCTGTGAGAGCAGGCCAGCCATGGTTTTCGGTAACAGGAAACCTGTCACAGAGGGCCAAACCTGTCAAGTTCAAAGAGCACCCAGCTGAGAAAGATGTCTGTGCCTGCTCATATGCTTCCTCATACTCTCCACCGTGAGGGCATTCTAAAAGAGGAAGTCTATAGTGACACAGCCCTCAAGACCCTCAAGTTTAACAAGATTACCTTCATGTTAACAATGCTTTTCCCTTCAGGGGCACCTGGGTGGCTCAGATGGTTGAGCATCTGCCTTTGCCTCAGGTCTTGATCTTAGGGTCCTGGGATTGTGCCCAGTTTGGCGAGGAGTCTGCTTCTCCCTCTCCCACTACCTCTTCCCCCCCCCCCCCCGCCCCCATTCATGCTCTTTGCTATGCATGCTCTGTCTCTCTCATGAATGAATAAAATCTTAAAAAAAACAAAATAAAAAAACTACAACGGTTCCCTTCAGAACCTACTATCACTCAGCACAGCTAATAAAGTGCTCCCTGGGATCCTCAGGATTTCTGCTCTTCTAGAACAGCAGTGTGTTCATATGACCACTTGCTACTGTACCAATTTTATTGTGTACAGGTAGTTAATTAGGACAACACGCAAAACTGAAAGTAATAAGCCTTTATTCACTCACTGACAACATAAGCCAACAGGCCAAAAAAATAAAAAAGGTGCCAGCTCCTCAATGTTCCATTTTTCCGAGTGGAACAGTACCAGGCAAGGGTCAGGTGGATGCAGCGTAGACCAAAGAATTTACTTCACTGCAGAGGAGCATTGAACCAAAGGTTTCTGCCTTTTTATGAACCCATGGGCAGGAGAATGAAAGAGGAAGAGGGATAGCAGTGGAAAAGTATTGACTCCAAGCGAAGATGAGTGGCTCAGCCAAGCCCCCAGATAAGATCTCAGCAGAGATGCCCAGGAAGTGCCCCAGGTGACGCCCCCAATTAAGGAGGCCTCTGGAAGAGGCAACCTGGGGCTAGAGATTCAAATATGCACGTGAACTAGCCTCGGGCCCTGAGTCTCTGACTACAACTCCCTCCAGAGACTGCAACACGCTGGCTGTGCACCAAGTCTGGTGTGGGGAGAACAGCTTCCCTCCTAAGGCCTGCCAGGAAAAGCCTTGAAATTGCCTATGGTCAGGCCTGAAAGACCACACATAGGATATTTGGTCTGTCTGGAGCTGTACTCCTCACCTACTCTAAGCAATGCATCATGATTAATGCTATGGTTCTATGAAAACAAATATACGGTAGTTACTAAATTCCAGCACCGGCTCCCGAATACAACAAAAAATGATAAAACAGAATATGGAACAGTTAGTAAACTCCATAGAGCACAACCCCATACATATGTATGTAATAGAACTCGGGACAACTTCTGAAAACGTTAGTGCCACATAAACATCGCTCATTACTGTTAACTGTTAAAAGACCAGATCCATGGAAATATTTAGATGATACCAGAATTTTAAAAAGTCGAAATACTATTTAAAATACAAATATACTTACGATTCATCCAAATCTTGTACAAATCCTTTACTGAAAGCCATATCCAGTAAAAAAACTGGAAAAAGAGGATAAGAGGACAAAACGTTTACAATAAACGCTGACTTATTACTTGTTTCATGCTACATGCTTAGTCATCTGTAAAATGTTTTTGATTTTTTACAATCTACCATAAAACCCATCACTGATCCATCCCAAGGCACAAACAATGCATAAGCCTAAGTAGTTGATCCCTTCAGGAAATATTCGCTCTGTCAGCAACTATACCGTGACCCGCAAGGTTTATATAGGCTAATAAATCTGAGGCACAGAGGTTCTCTTTCAACATGTTTTTATTCCCTTATTTTTCCTTGTTGCCGTTCCACCTTTTTTTTTTTTTTTTTTTAAGCAGAGAACTCGTTCTTCTCTCTTTCTCCAGTAGTAATTACCTCCTCGTCTGTATAAACTCCAGCGGCCATTCAAAATGCCGTTTTAGCTTTTTTCGACTTCACCGGCGTGTCACGCCCGAGCTACACCTGCAGCGCTCGGCGTCCTCACAGCCTGGCACGCAGGGGGCGTCACGGGGATTCTAAGCGAACACACGGCGGCGGCGGCGGCGGCGGCGGCGGCGAGGACCGGGCGTGCGACGCCGGAAAGGCCAGCCCCGACTCTGCCGTCGCTTCTCACGCCGCGCGGTCCGGCGACCCCACCGCGGCCTGTCCTCGGGCATCTCTCTCAGCCCCCAGGTGGGTAAAAATCCTCCGGACGTGACAGGCCTCGGAGCCCGCAGCCCAAGCCAGGCGTGGCCGCAGGCTGGGGTGGCGCGGCCCCCACGCCTCTCCGTGCAGGCGGCGCGACGGAAACTTCCTGCCCCACGAAGCCAAGGACCGAACGGGAGGCAGGAGCATCTTTTCCTGGCGCGGGTCCCCGCGCGGCCGCGCTGGGGGAAGGACCACAGCGGCCGGGGGTCTCCCGGCGGACGCCACAGCCGTCGGCACCCTGGCGGGGGACCCCGGCCCGCCCCCCGGAGAGGTCCCCGCGCGCGCCCGCCCCCGCGCGGCCTTACCTGTGGCGCAGAGCCGCAGGCCGGCCCCGAGCGTCCCAGCCGCCATGCTCGCCGCAGGGAGAGCTGCAGAGGCCCCGGAGCAGAGACGCGGGCGGCCGCAGTTGGCACCGCCGGAAAGGGAAGCTGGCCGCGGGCGCGCGGAAGGGAAGCCTGGCGCGGAGGGCGGGGGCGGGGCAGGGCAGGCGGCCGCCGCTACCCTCCCAGGACCCCGCCGGCCTCCGCCTCTGGGCATGCGCGGAACTGCGGCGCCTGCGCAGTCGCGACGTAAATCTGTGCGCTTCCCCGCTGCCCCCGGGAGCGTGGGAACCGAGCGCGCGGGCGCCTTCCTGTGGGGCCGGAGCCGGTGCGGAGTTGGGGGCGCTTCCGGGAGGCGAGATGCCCGCTAAGTTTGGAGGGGAACGGGAGAGAAACGCCGCCGCCCTGGGGGCTTGATGCTGCCAGATTTGTTTTCACTTGCTGCTCCTGTGCAGCAGCGATCAAATTCGTGGAAAGAGGTGGGTGTTAGCAGCGCGTGGAAAGATGGAAGGCCGTGGATTCGTGTGTGAGCTTCCGCGTGTCTCCAAATAAGTTTGGCATCTTCCCTGAACCTGTTTGCGAAACTAGTAGGAAGCTCCACTAATGCGATTTTGCCAACTAAAAGAGCCCCATCTTAAAGACTTCTCTCGGAACCTGAAACAATGAAGTTGATCTTAAGATATACAGTTTTTTTTTTTTGATGATTTGTTCCTGTTTTCTGGTTCTTTTTGATAAGACTGAAATACTGTGAAATATTTGCTATCTCCTCCTACACGACAAAAGTGTAAAAACGAGGTATTTTTTCATATGGCGGCTCTGCAATCACTACATCCAGTGTAAATGACATTTTTATAGGACCTAAAATTCCAGAGGATTTAGATTAAGTCAGTCATTGAACATGCGTTATTGGGAATAGAAATAAATTATGATGTCAGGCAGGTCACCTGAGGTTCAAAATTCCAACAGGCAGAGATCTCAGAAAATTCTACTCCTAATGACTGAAAGGTTACATTGTGATCTGATTGAGAGCAAGCCCGAGATTTCACCTGCTTTATGAATACAGCGCAGGATCCATTGCAGACCTTCAGCAGATTCAAACATTTTTTGGTTGTCTAGTTTACTTTGATTTTAACATACAAAAGTGTTTAAATCTCCTACAGGTTCTCAAAGTAGGAATTTTATAGATCCTGGGGCACAGAAGAGGTAGTTTGCTTAATGGTTTTGAGGGTGGAGTTGCCATTTGAAACAAAGTTTCAGACTCCGGAGCTGGTCTTATTCTAGCACCACGCTGCCTCCCAGACCTCTCTCTGCTCCAGGATTCTCTCCCTCCCTCCCCTTCCCCTTTCAGTCATCCTGTTTTCACTAATGGTACAAATGTTTGATCAGTTTCCCTGGGAGTTAGGTTGGGTTTTTCCCAGCCTAAGAAAGGTACTGCTTGTATGATTTTATGCACATAAGCTTAAAATCAGGGAAATTAATAGTGTTAGAAGGCAGAGGTACAAGGAATGTTTTCTCTTTTTTTTTTTCTTTTTTATTTATGATAGTCACAGAGAGAGAGAGAGAGAGGCAGAGACACAGGCAGAGGGAGAAGCAGGCTCCATGCACCGGGAGCCCGACGTGGGACTCGATCCCGGGCCCCCAGGATCACGTCCTGGGCCAAAGGCAGGTGCCAAACAGCTGCGCCGCCCAGGGATCCTGAATGTTTTCTTTCTTGATCTGAACCCTGCTACCCAGATCTGTTCATTTTGTGAACATGCATTGAGCTTTATTTACCCTTACAGTTTGTGTACTTTTCTGTATATATAACTCTAGCAATGAAAGTTTAAGAGAAATAAATCTATGGCTTTTTTTTTTAATGGAAAAGTGATCATTATATGGTGTTAAATAGTGCTTCTCAAATTGTACTAAGCATCATTTACTTTGATTAAAACAGTTTCTGAATACTCCTTACAGAATCTGAACCAGTGGGTCTGGATTTGCATTTCTTACAAGTTCCCAGGTGATGCTGTTGTTCTGGCCTTCAGATCTCATTTAGCCCTGAAGGAAAATAAATCCAGAAAATGCCATTCGTTTTTAGATTGTTCTGTATAAAATATATTAAGTAAAAAAAAAAATCTATAAATAAAATCAAGTTCTTTGTAGTTTTTTTCTTGATGGCGTGAAATGGTTTTATTGTTAGTGTTAAATGATACTTTTTTAAATGTCTATTTTTTTTAATTTTTATTTATTTATGATAGTCACAGAGAGAGAGAGACACAGAGACACAGGCAGAGGGAGAAGCAGGCTCCATGCACCGGGAGTCCGACGTGGGATTCGATCCCGGGTCTCCAGGATCACGCCCTGGGCCAAAGGCAGGCGCCAAACTGCTGCGCCACCCAGGGATCCCTTTAAATGTCTATTTTAATTTAAAATTTGGTAAACATAATTAGACATAACCCACATTAAAGAAAGGTCTTTGGAGATCTTCATGTATTTTTAAGAATGGACAGAGGTTTTGGGAACAAAAGTTTGAAAACAAACTATTAAATAAGCAGCGAATGCATACTATAACATACATTAAGGGAAATTACAAACCTATCATATTATTTTCAATAGATTGAAAAAATGTATTATCAGTGTGTTTTCTGACAACACAGTAAGATTATAAATCTATATAAGATAAAACCTCCTAAATCTGGAAATTTAAAAACACTTTTAAATAATGTCTTTGTAAAAAAAAAAAAAAAGAATTAAAATATACTTAGAAGTAAAAAACATGCCTATTAAAATTGTAGGTTGCAGCAAAATCTGTGCAAATTTATAGGTGTAAATATCTTTTATATTTTAGAATGCGAGAAATGAAAATTAGTTAACTGGATATTCTCCTTAAGAAGTAGATGAAAAGACTTTAGAAAAAGGAAGGATGGGCTCCTGGATGGCTCAGTTGCTGAAGTACCTGCCTTCTGCTCAGGTCAGGATTCCAGAATTCCAGGATGGGGCCTCACGTCTGACTCACTGCTCAGGAGGGAGTCTGCTTCTCCCTTTCCCTCTGTTCCTCCCCCACTCTATGTTCACTCTCTCTCAAATAAATAAAAATCGTAAATTTCAAAAAAAAAAAAGGGAAGGATGACATAAAAGATACACAGGGATGTTCGATTTTATTTGCCAGAAACTCTGTACTGAGAGCATAGCATTGAGCAAAATGGACCCTGATATGGTTCATTTCCTTTTTTTTTACAGTTCACTTCCTAGTGGGTTATAAGAGTGATCACGTATAAGGCTTATATATTAGTCAGTGTCTTAAAGGCTTTATATGTTAACTCTTTCAGAGAGGGAAAAAAGATACAGTAGACTCAAAAGAAGTCCCAACGTGCTTTTTGAAGTAATAAAATGGACAAATTTCATGTTTTAGTGAATCCAGAAATAACATACAAGAAAGAATGAAAAAAATGAGAAAATACCAAAGCATCCAGAAATCATGGCCCCTTTCCAAGAGGCCGGCTAAATCATCCTTTACTCCCAGAGAAGGGAAGCCAATTCAAGGGGACTCAGTTCAGGGAAGAGAACACCTGCACCTATCTCATGTTCTCTCTCAACATACCACCCTTGAATGATTCACTAAGCCCAGTTCACTAACTGGGAAAGGCAAAACAGAGGTGATTCAAGCCCCCCCCCCCCCCCCTCCAGTCCCACAGCAAGTTTCCAGCCTAAGTCTCAGGAGAAGGGAGGAATTTTTTTGATGATAAATCTGTTTCAGAATTTTGTTAATATTAGGACTCAGTATGAAAATAATTGAACTGGTTTTTCAGCTTAATTAGATCTTTTATCTAGATGGACTTGTTAGAATTTTCATCCAGAGACAGGGGAAGAATACCCATACTGAGAAATCTTTAAAGGGATGATAGGAAGACAGTTATTTTGATTATGTTGCCATTTGTTGCATATTCAGTGTAATTATATTAATATTAGGACCAAAACAAGGACATAGATATAGACAGAAGAGGTTAAAGAGATAAGCAAATTTTGTCTACAGTATAGAAAAAATTAAAGAGTAGACAAAAAAAATAAAAAGTTATAAAAATATAATTTACCTTCCAGAATCGAGTCCCGTGTCAGGCTCCCTGCGTGGAGCCTGCTTCTCCCTCTGCCTGTGTCTCTGCCTCTCTCTCTGTGTCTCTCTCTCATGAATAAATAAAATCTTAAAAAAATAAAAAGAATATGTATATAATTTACCAGTATCAGTTCAACAACTAGAAGAATAATAGGATAACCATGAGAAAATTGAATCAAAAGTTTGAAAGTGTCTTAGAAAAAGTGCTAACTTTTATAAAAAAAAAAAAAGATCTGTTACAAACTCTTGCAGAGAATAAAAAAAAAAAAAAAAAGGAAACACTCCTCAGTTTGTTCAAAGGCTAGGGTACGCTTGGTTTCAAACCCAGAGGAAGCATTTATTAGAAAGGAATTATACAGATCAATTCATTTATGAACAAAAATGCAAAAAATTCCAAAGAAAATGTTATCAAACCAGATCTAGCAGTGCACCAAAAAGGTTAAATTAGCCTCCCCACCCCCAGAAAAACCAAGTGTGGATTAATATTGGGATGCAAACTTTGTGTAAATTTTCTACACTCCCAGATAGAAGATGAAATTTATGTAACATTTAAATAAATACAATAAAATTACTTGAATTTGACACATATTAACCTTTAATCATAATAGTAAACCGGGACTAGAGGAACAATTCCTCAGCATAATGTTCTGTTCAGGTTAATCTCTAGCAGTCCTGGAATTAGCCTGAGATGTTTTTGCTCTAAAAGTTTCCATCTGGCAGTAACCTCCCTGTTTGCCATCCATGAAACATACAGATTAGGAATGTTGCTTTTTGTTAACCATGGACCCAAGGAGCTTTGTGGTGGTTTTTAACAGCCTGTCAGCATTATTTATTGGTAAGAGTGTGATTGCTGACTTGCAACAGCTCTGCTGTTGAGGCTGGTTTTGTACCAGGAATATGCATGTGTAACCAGCAAAATATTAGGAATCCCAGTGAGACTCCTAGGTTCCCTTGTTCCAAGGTGTCTTATGCACGTGTAGGGGGTTCCTTATCTAAGAGAGAAAGTGCTTACAACCATAATTATTGTAGAAGGTAGAAAACAAGCTTGTACCAGGTCTCCACAGACCCTTGCTGTGAGACAGTCTTTAACAGTGATCCAAATTCTTGCTTCCACATTGTTTTGCATCCTTTTCCCCTAGTGAGTAATAGATTTATAAGTGGTGTTTTTTGGGGTCAAACAGTCTTCTTAGTTGAACCCTGTTTCAGTTGCAATTGGTGTTAGAGGTGGGATAGCTTAGAAGATTTTTGACTCATTTTTTTTGCTAAAAATATGACATAGGCACTATTTAGAAAGAAAAAGGAGAATCCTGACAAAGGGGATGGAAAGGAAGCATTCATTGATGCAGAGGTGGTGTTCCAGCTACTCTTGGTTCAAAGTAGCACAAGTTTTGAAATCAGTTACTTACTGATAGGTAGACTTTCTGTGATAGAAAGGACAGCCTGAATGCCAGGAGCTAGCAAAAGTAGAGGACGAGCAAATGGATAGCAAGTCAGCTAAATCAGTTCCTAGTTGCTGTTTTCAGCATGAGCTGAAATGAGAGTCCAGATTCTCCCTCAATTGAGCTTCATCATCCTCTCTCACTAGCAAATGAAGCTCCAGCCAAAGGAACGTGGGCACTATAAAGTCTGATGGGTTGGCTAAGCCTATGAGGCCCACTACAACTACGAAGGTAATTCAAGTAGGATGATTGGTGATGGAAGAAAGCAATGAAGTAAGAGATTATTCACTAACAAAATAGAGGCCTTTTATAGACTGTCATAAGCATTGTCCTGATGACCTTTGTTAAAATAGTTCCTGAGAGTTTTAGATCGAGTAGCAGTGTCTCTGGTTTTGAATACTGTTCAGTGGAGATGATTGCACTTATCCTGGATCCTCCTTTGACTGCTGTCTTCCCTAGGGATAGTTCAAGGAGAAGTCTTTGCTGATTAGAATAGATTCAGACGGGGAGCTACTAGAGACTGGTAGGTAGGTCCTCTGCTCCTTCCTTGTCATTTAAATGTCCGTGTCTACTCTAGCTGCGGAAATGCTGCAAACCTGGACTGTACTGGACAGGTCATGGGACAATGAAAATCAGACCTGCGTGGGATGCCCCTTACTCAGATTATGATAAAAGGAACCCCTACTGTGGACACCATATGTGATATTGCTCTTAGACCTCAGAGAATGTAAAAGAGATAGTTTTTGCATCTCCTGTCTCAGCTACCTCTGATGAGACTTCAGGTTGATACAAATGTTAAAGTTTTAAAAAGAAAAGGAAGTAAAGACAAGGAAAGGACACAAAGAACTTCTACGACTGAACACCAAAACCCCAAAATAATCCAGTTAAAAAACAGGCAGAAGACATAAACAGATATCTCTCCAAAGAAGACGTACAGATGGCCAACAGACACATGAAAAGATGCATTTTGCAAATCAAAACCTCAAGACCTCACCTCACATCTGTAAGAATGTATAAAATCAAAAACACAGGAACCAAGTATAGGTGAGGATTTATGAAGAAAAAGTAACTCCTGCGCACTGTTGATGGGAATGCAAACTGGTGTAACCACTGGTAAATAGCCTGGAGGTTCTTCAAAAAATTAAAGATAGGAATTACACTACTGGGTATTTACCTAAAGAATACAAAAACACTGATTCAAAAAGATACGCACCCCTATGTTTATTGCAGCATTATTTACAATAGCCAAGTTATGGAAACAGCCCAAGTGTCCATTAATAGATGAATGCATAGCGATGATGTAGAATGGAATATTACTCAGCCATAAAAAGAATGAGATCTTGCCATTTTTAACAACATGGTTGGATCTAGAGGGCATAATGCTAAGTGAAATAAGTCAGTCAGAGGAAGATAGATACCATATGATTTCACTCGTATGTGCAATTTAAGAAACAAAACAAATGAACACAAGAAAAAAGGAAAAGAAAAAAAAAACGCAACCAGATTCTTAAATATAGAGAACACAGCGGTGGTTTCTAGAGAGGAAGTGGGGGAATGGGTGAAGTAGGTGATAGGGATTAATAGTACATTTATCTTAACGAGCACTGAGCAATTCATAGAATTGTTGAATCACTATATTGTACACTTGAAACCAAAATAACACTATATATTAATTGTACTGGAATAAAATTAAAAGTTAGAAAATTAAAAAAAAAAAGCCACTCCCTTCCAAAAAAGGCAAAGACAAAGAATTCAGGACTGAATAGATGGTTAATCTAAAATGGCATTAAAAAGGGGGAAATTGGTAGAGTGCCTACTAAAACCTTGGTCGACTTTTATAAGAAGCCAATAAAACACAACTGCCTCTCCTCAAACTTCTCAAAGATATAAAAGCCTGCATGCTTATCTTGCCTGAGTTTAGAAGAATTCCAGGTAGAGAAAGGTTCTCACAAGCCTACAGCATCAAGTTCTAAAATACCAATTTTTAATACTAAAGCAAGATATCTGTTTTCTATTACAGAAACGTAAAACAGCAGAAATTTATCTCACAGTTCTGCAGATTAGAAGTTCAGTAGGCTGAATCAGTTTATTTACTCTAGGTTCCACAAAGCCAAAAGGCAGGGTATCAGAAGGCTCTGGAAAGGAACCCACTTCTGGGCTCATTCAAGTTGCTAGTATAATTCACTTCCATTGGCTATAGGTTGGCCACCCCTGTTTCCTTGCTGGCTGGTGGCTGGGAGTTCTCTGCTGCTGGAGATCACCTACTTTCTTTGACTGTGGCCCCTTTCAGAGCCAGCATCAGTGCATCATTGCCCCACGGGGCTTTAAATTTTTCTAACTTCCCCTTCTGCTGTAACTTTCTGACTCTTCTTCCTTCTTCTTCTAAGTGCTCGTGTGGCTACTTTGGGTCCACCTGGATAATCCAGGATGATCTCCCTACCTTAAAATCACCTGTTAGTAACTTCATTCTATCTGCAAAGTCCTTTCAGAGCATTGCCTGGATTAGTTTTTGCCTGAAAAATGGCAGTATGTAAGTCTTGAAAACAATTTTTAAAATATTTTCTACTATAGGTTTTAATGGAGGAAGCACATTATATGAAGGACAGGGTCTCTTGACCAAATCCCTATGGGAGAACCAAGGCCTTTGACAAATGTGTGGGTGAAATGGCCTGCAGATAGAGAAATTCTTTTAGGTCGCTTGGTTATAGGAGCACTATCTAGGCCTACTAATGAGGCCCTCAGGGGTGATAGAATTAATTTAGGGGAACAGGGAGATGCTACCGTAAAAGGAATAAAAATTAAATTCTCATTAAAAGTTGGAATACATGATTTTAAAGAGTATACTGTGGGGAAGTCTCCCTCACCTGAATGTATAATTGTTATGGATATAAAGATTGGATAAAAATTTTTCCCTCTACTGCATAAAATAGAAAAATAAATAACTTGTAGATCTGCCCTAAATCCAGTACTAATTGGATATGAAAAATGGGAGCTGTTAGAGTGATCTAAGCCTAGTCAAATAGTTACTTCGAAACCTTATCATTTGCTAAGGGCAACAAAAATTTACTGCCTTAATTAGGGACGTATTAGATGGAGCTAGTTAGTGCTCATACACTCACTCTGCAATGATCTGAGGTTGCCAGTGGGGAAGTTTTATGGCTCCTGGAGGGGACTCCAATAAAAGGTAACCCTAGTCACTTCGGTGGTCCCTGATATGGTCCAAATTATTCAAACGCTGAACGGATTATTTCACTAAACTGAAGGTGAGCAGTTCTCTGTAATTGACATGGCTAATGCCTTTCTTTTGATATTACTTGCTAAGGAATCTCCACAGCAATGTGTGTTTGTGTGGAATGGTTTCCAGTATATGTTTGCTTCGAGGGTATTTGAACTCCCCTATGTGCTGTCACAATCTGCTGAGGCAGATCTAGTATAATACAACTGTACAAGGTTCCATTGCACTGAATTGATTATATTATGATTATTTTATGAAACTGAGAATCAAGCTTAGCAACTTTATTATGATCCTAAGTCCTATGACTGGTGGAGGATGGTTAATGAACTCTGAATAAATTCCAAGACCTTGTATAGACTATAAATTTTGGAGGCTTGGTTGGGCTGGGTGTCTTGTGTTACACCGCAGACCACTAAGAATAAATGTTCTTGTTCCTTGCCCCATAGACTAAACAAGAGTCCTAATACCTAATAGGCTTATTTGGCTTTTGGAGAAATCCTATCCCCCATTTAAGGATCCTTTTGGGCTCAATTCACTTAAATCACCTGGGAAAAGCTCGTATTTGATTGGAAGCCTGAAAACCTTCTTTGAACTGGAGATGCTGTAGCCCAGGCTATCCCATTTGCTCCTTATGTTACTGCTATGAACTCATTTGTGCGCTGCCACACTCACCACTATCCCTACCCCCGCCAAATTCAAATGTTGAAGCCCTAACTCCTAATGTGATGCTGTTTGGAGATGAGGTCTTTGGGCTATAATTGGGTTTAAATGAGATTATGGGGGGTGGGGCTCCCATGATGGGATTAGTACCCATATAAGAAGTACCCATTTTTTTTTCAAATAAGTCTCAATTTTAATAAGATCCTCTACATACACATTTGCTACTAAAAATTGAAATAGCACATCAAAAAAATTACAATTTCTGAAAACCAGAAAAATCTACCTTATGCACACCCTCCCCTAATTATACTCTAACCAAACCACCCCAAGTTTTCTGTGTATTCCTTCTGCACAAGTTACTTGGCTTCGGATGTTTTGATGTTAGGTTTTATCTTAATGATTTTAGGCTTCTCAAACACTTAGGCACTCTCAAAACCTAGTAGTGCTTCCTTAGGTCAAATTGAAAAGTGGACATAAACTGACACCGTTCAAATGCAAACTACAGGAACTGAAGTCATTCAAATGAAAACTACAGGATTCCTCACAAACTACTAATATCAAACTAGAGAGACAGTTAGAACTGTCTCTTCCTCCCCCCCCCTCCCCGTGTAAAAACCAGCAAGAAGGCAGCTGTCTGCAGGCCAGAAAGAGTGCTCTCACTGAACCCAATCATGCTGTCACCCAGATCTCAGATTTCTAAGCCTCCAGAACTGTGAGAAATCAATGTCTATTGTTTAAGCCACCCAATCTATGGTATTTTGTTATAACAGCTTGCACTGACCCGTATAAGTGCTAATGCTGAAATGATACTCGAAATGTCAGCCACTGCCTTCATGCAGACTCGCGTCTTTGGCAAAAGCCCATAATCATAATTAACAGTGATCTCTGGGATTTTTGAGTAGGTATCTGATCCTGCTCTCTGGTATATTTCTTTGAAAGATAGTTATTGGTTACTTGTTGGGCATTTACTAAGACATCCCTGTTGTGCCCAAGATCGCGAATCCGAGAAACCACCGAGGAGCCGACACCGATGCAAACACACGAGGGTTTATTTATTTACAAGCTCGAGCTTGGGTCCAAGTATACCCGACACAGCGGAGCAGGGACTTGGACCCCGAGACTAAGAGGCTTAGTAACTTTATAGGGGCCAGTAGCCAATGGGATACGCAGAAAGTTGCACAGTCATGCTGGTCCAGACACTCTTAGGTGGCCGAGTGAGTTACATTTTACCCTGAAGTATCCATTTGAACTGGTCTATCACTGAGCCGTTTCCTATTAGGGTGTGCCCTGGGCTTGACTAGGGTGGGGCAGTGCCCTAAGCAATAAGCAGGTCAGCACAAGGCGGGTACAGCACAAAATGGAGTCAGTCCTGCTCTGCTTGTCCAGGGGTAGGGAATTTTAGTTAAATTTCCTGGGTCCCATGATCCCCATTAACTGAAGGACATAACATTGTATTAACTCCTGAATTACCCCTCATGTGATGGGTAATGGCAAAAAAAGTATCCCAACAAGGAGAGAAATGTCCAAAGAAGTTCCATCATAAAATGAAAATGATATTCTAGAAGCATTCTGTGATGGAGCACAGTGGGACTCATTGTATTCATGAGCAAGTAGCCTATTTTCCTTTTTTTTTTTTTTTTTAAGATTTTACTTATTTATTTGTGAGAAAGAGAAAGAGAGGCAGAGACATAGAGGGAGAAGCAGGCTCCCTGCAGGGAGCGATCCCAGGGATGTGGGACACGATCCCAGGACTCTGAGATCACGCCCTGAGCCAAAGGCAGAGGTTCAACCACTGAGCCACCCAGGCATCCATTAAGTAGCTTATTTTCTACTAGGGCCTCATAGAAGCTATCTGAAGACTTACCTGTTGTTATTACTGATGTGTCTTACCTTTCCACCAATTTTCCCAAGGATGTAAAGGAACTGATCTGGTTCACAGATAGCTGTTACAGAATGGAGTGTCATGGCTCAATGGGGAAAGCCCTATCCTGTGCCCAACAGATAGTAAACTCTTCCTGGAAGGAAGGAAGCAAAAGCAAGTGAGCAGCCCAGTGGGCTGAGTTACAGACCCTGTTCCTCACAGTAAGGAAACTTCCAGGAACAAATAGAATTCTTACAATTGGGCGCATACTGACACTTGGACTTGCAATTTGGTCTGGCTAGTGTGCCGTAGGTAACTGGATGATGACAAGCCCCCTGTGTCAGGTACCACTCTGTGGAAATCGCTGTGGCAATTCTGAGTGCAAATTGAAGTAGAACCTACTCAGGCTCATCGAGGAACTCCTAGTTTCTGTACATGACTGGTATCAAATTGATGCTTCAGTTCTATCTCTTGAAGTGGCGAAGTGGGGACATGCTGGAAGTCCAGCCATGATGTGATAGGCTGGATGGTGGTGACACATGCCACCTGGCTCTGCTGAAGCTCCAGTCTTTAATAAAATTGTGCTGCTGGCAATAGGAAAGGCAACATTTGTAGCTTTTTCTGGGAAGTATTCCTTGGAGAGAAGGGTGAGCACATAGCATGCAAGCCAGATCAAACCGACTCTTGCCCTGTTCCTCCAAGAGGACTTGAATGTGCAGGCAGGATACATATCCTTGACTTGGCTCTGTAACGTCAGTAACTGAAGCCACTGCTGCTAATACTGTCTGAGGATTGAACAACAGAAGCCAAAATATTGGGCCAGTTTGGTCCACCTGGTCAAGTCCTCAGATCAAGATAAAGCTTTAAACCTGTTGCATCAACAGTATGTTGCAGCTATGCTGTTGTATTATCCCTTCAGCCTTAGGTGCAGCCGGTGTGGCCTGGAGTAGATAGACCAACCTAGTCTCTTGTCTCCTGCCTTAAGCAGCGTCATTCACTTACATCAAAGTGCTCTAAAAAATTATCAGCTTCTATGGGCTTTACTATGTTTAAAGAGTTGGGAAATACTAGGATACATAATGAATTTCATAACTTAGATCAAACATTATTTTTTTAAAGATTTGTTTATTCATGAGAGAGACAGAAAGAGACAGAGCATATGAGGGGAGGGGCAGAGGGAGAGAGACCCTCAAGCTGTCTCCATGCTGAGCCAGATGTGGGGCTCAATCTCACCACCTTGAGATCACAACCTGAGCTGAAACCGAGAGTTGGATGCTTAACTTACTGAGCCACCTATGTGTTCCAGAAAAAAAAAAAAAAAAAAAAAGTATACTTTAAAAACATGTCCTTAATGTTATTAACAAAAAATGTTCCCTTCTAATAAACTAAGGATGTGACAACTCTATGAATTGTAAACATTACTTAATTCAACTGAAAAAGACACCAATAAATCGAGAGAGAAAACACTTTTCATGGATAGAAAACTCAATATCACACAGATATCTCTTATCTCCTAGATTACTTATAGACTCGATGGCATCTCATTGAAAATCCTAAGAAGTTTGACATGATAAAAATTCATATAAAAGAGCAAATATCCAAGTATATCCAAACATTCCTACAGAAAAAGAGTAAGATGAGAAACTCATTCTGCTAGACGTCAAAACTTAAAGCCGTAATAATGAGGATGATATAGTATTGGCTCAGGGGTAAGTATATTGATCAATGGACATAGGCAACTCAGCGGCAGAGTCCTGCATAGATGAAAACTTGACCTGTGACCGAGGTCACATTGGAGAAAACAACATATTGCACTCAGACAATGTAATATCCATAAAGATGAAGCAATTGATTTTGATCCAAACCTTACACCATTGACCAAAATCAGCTCCAGTGAGAAAGAAGACAAATGAATAAGCAAAATATTAAAATCTCCATAAATAAGTATATGGGAATACCTTTAATACTTTGGTATAGAAAAAATTTCTTAACACAAAAATTGCTGGTCAAAAGGAAAAGATTGATATATTTGTTGAAAAATAACATAGAGAGCTGGAACTGTTATATACAATATGTATCACTAAAAAAGAATTAAATTTTTAAAAACCAGAAAAAATATAAAGCACATAACAATGAGCAAAACATAATGAACAGACATTTTAAGGAAGAGGAAACAAAAATGTCAAACAATATACAAAGATGCTGTACTTAATTGAAATGTGTTAAACTCAAAATAAGGCCTCATTGATACACCATTTGACTTTCATTTTGTATGTGGTTGTGGAACATTGGGAATTCGCAATATGTTGATGTGAGTAAAATTTATATTTATGAATGCCATCCAGCTAAATTTCTCTTGGATGCTTTAATACTAAATATACATGTGAGATTTCATCTAAATTAATTCCTTGCATTACATACCAGATTAAGTTCCAAGCTACCATTGTAATAGGTCAGATTCTCTTACCCATTATAAGTATAGAAATACAAAAAATATTAATGCTTTGTTTTCCTTTTCATAAAAAGTATATTTACTTCTAAGTCTCCCTATGGTTAAAAGGTGCTAACCTAATTATGGAAGTCAGTTAATACTCCAGTTAATTAGGTTACTCACTTCTAGAGAATTAGCCCACGGGAATAACTTAGATTCTTGTCTATGACCCTGAAGAAACACTTTGAATCTTATTTTTAATTATTATGCCAATTTTTTTCATAATTTTTAGCATAGGAGTTACTCAAGTGATAATTGTCTTCTTATAGAAGTCTGCAGCTCCACCTAGGATAAGCAACTAATTAGAACTTTTATATCTGTAACTATCTTTTCCAATGAATTTTAAAGATGAAGACATTAATGTAATCTGCTCATTTGTATTCTTAAGAACATGCAAATCTTACTGATTTTAATGATAGCAGATTGATTATGGATGTCATATATCTTCATTTGACTTGATGTTACACATATGAGGCCATTCCTGAGTCAGATAATGTCTTCTAAATGATTTATTTAATACTTAACTAGAATCTGTGTCATTCATCAATATGTAAATGTGTCAACAATACCAAATGACGAACTAATAAGATCCAGGAGGAATATATTCTGATCTCCTGCTCCTCTTTGGTGTATTCAGGTTAAAGTTTATCTTTGGGTATAATGGACTCATGACTTTAATAGATTTAATGTATTTTAACTAACTCTAATCATTATTTTATTTTTGATGGCACAATCAGACCTCTATAATTTGGTTCCTGTGTCTTTTTGATCTGATTTCACCAAACCTGGAATGAAGCCTTGTCTTCTGATAAAGAAGTTCTATATTCTCTTATACCTTCCTTCCCCAGTCATAGAATCAGTTATCCTTCAAAAAAACTCTGGTTCCTTTTCATAGAAAATCAATTTTAGAAACTATAGTCTGGGCTTCCCATTTATGTATTACTTTGTTTCCACCTGAGATTTCATTAACTCTAGACCATTTCAGTGGGCAGAGGGAAAAACAATCTTGCTAATAATTACTTATATATTATATATGTACAGTTGACCTTTGAACAGCATGGCTTTGAACTGCACAGGTTCACTTACACATGGAATTTTTTTTTTTTTTTTTTTAGTGAATCAGTATAGTACAGTAAATGTACTTTTCTTTTTTTTATTTTTTTATGTACTTTTCTTAATATTTTTTTTCTAGATTACTTTATTGTAAAAATATAGTATTTAATATAACACACAAAATGTGTATTAACCAACTGTTTATATATGGGAGTAAGACTTCTTGTCAACAGGTTATTAATAGTTACATTTTTGGGTAATCACAAATCATATACAGATTTTTGACTGCATGGGGGTTGGTGCCCCTACCTCCTGAATTGTTCAAAGGTCAATTGTCGGTGGAAATATGTATCTGTTATGTAATATGCTCCATACTAAGGTCAGTTCAGGTATATATCAGTTGTCAAATTCATTTGGAGAGAAGCTCTTCAAACAATTATTCTTAAAATTCTGAAATCTCTTAACACCATTTCCACATCAGTAGAAATTTAGAAAATTACATGAGTCAGTGAAGTCCATTGTCTTTTTGGAGGAAACAATTTTTTAAAATGTGAATCTGTGATTATATCTCATATCCATGGAGAAGAATTTATTGTTTTCCAGGTTTAAATTTTAGTCTCTACTAAATATTTTCTATTTTTTTCAAATAAAAATAATTTCTCAATCCTCTGACTTTCGTATTTATTACTCTAGAAACTTTCTCCATTTTGATATATATTCATTTAAAGTTAAAGTTCAGAGAGTGGAAGAGTTGATTTCAATAAAATATACTGTTTCAGGGGAGGAATCTTGAATCATCTTTATGTGGGCCAGATATTTACTGAACTACAATCTTCTGTGTGAGTATCCTGTGGATTTTAAGTCTTTCTGGGATGGACCCAAAGAGTTCTCAGGAAATAGTAATCAAACCTGAAGGAATCAAAGGTCATATTCCTTCAAATGGGTGTTTGGCCCTTTCTTTCCTTCCTTCCTTCCTTCCTTCCTTCCTTCCTTCCTTCCTTCCTTCCTTCCTTCCTTCCTTCCTTCCTTTCCTTCTATTTCTTTCTTTCTTTCTTTCTTTCTTTCTTTCTTTCTTTCTTTCTTTCTTTCTTTCTTTCTTTCTTTCTTTCTTTCATTCTTCTTTCTTTCTTTGTCTTTTTTTTTTTAAGATTTCTATATTTTTTATTAGAGAGAGAGAGAATGCATGCACATTAGAGGGAGGGGCAGAGGGAGAGAGAATCTCAAGCAGACTCCCTACTGAATGCAGAGCCTGATGCGGAGCTTGATCTCATGACCCTGAGATCACAACCTGAACTAAAATCAAGAGTGGGACACTTAACCAACTGAGCCACCCAGGCACCCCTGTTTGGAATTTTCCTGAGGGCCTTTCATAGGAATGTCTCCTGCTTATCTGTCATAACTCTCACCTGCCCACAGATAACCTCTATTCAAGGTTGAAGTTTTCCAGTTTTCTCAGCGTATCATGGTTCCCAGAACTATTGATAGAAAACTAGCTTTGAGTCATCCCTGCCATGCCAATTACAATTTACAGGCCAGGGACCATAAGTTGTTAAACTCATGGTTTAACATGAGTCAAACAAGGTCATAGGGGGAGGGCCCTTCCAGATCCTTGGACTGCGAACCTCACATAGAGTGATCCAGCCAAGGAACAAGAGGAAGACATCCAGTTCATAAGGAGAACTTCATGGAGATGTTCATGAACTGGAGAAACAGTTATTTATGCAGAGATTAAACAGTTTACCATCCTTATGTGAATTCATAAGTTTTTCTGAGCTTAAACAGCTCAGAAGTAGTGCCAAAGCCACCCAGGTCCTCCCCAGGTAGCAAAGGGGAGACAGGTTGGAAAGAAGACTCAGCGACCTGCCTCTTACATATCCTTGGTCTTAGAAGATACGAACACAGACTCAGAATTAAACATAAGTGGTGTTTGCTAAGAAACACACGAAAAAGGGAATAAAGGAAAGGGGAGAGATATACAATACATATTGGTTCCTTAATACATCAAAATTACGAATCCTGTTGTTTAAGTCTCTTTGAGAATTACCTGTGGTTAATGGGAAAAGACAGAGAAGAGAAGTATTGTGATCCTAAGCAAGGGAGAGGAAGGCTGAGGTTCCAGTCATAAGTTAGGAGATTTCAAGAAGATCTTTGAAAGAGGCACTGAAAACACATAGTCAATGAAGTTATAATGTTTTGTTTTTTTTTTTCCTAAGAAAACTTTAAGGATCTATCATTTTGTGAGATTCTGTCTTCTTTAAACTACTGATTACCTAAGGGGCTGAGTTCTTTATAATTTGGCTTTCCCGAGTAAATTCTTGGATCCTTGAAGCAAAGTAATTTTGCATTTGTGAGGACATACTGAGTGCCAGACACGTCACATATGTAACTATATAACTCTCATGTCAACTTCAACTGCTATGAATTGGTCACCCTTTATAGTCAATTTGAGATTTAGGAAATAAACTATCAATATCTTGCCTAAATTAAGAACTTATCTAAGAGATCTTCCAAGCAATTGCTTCTAAAAGTTCAGTTATTGAAAAATGAAATTTGGGACGCTTGGAAGGCTCAGGTCATAATCTCAGGGTTTTGAGATTGAGGTCATACTGAGCATGGAGCCAGATTAGGAATCTCTCTCTCCCTCCCCCTCTGCCCCTCTCTTCCCACTCTCTCTGTAAAAAAAAGAAAAAGAAAGAAAGAAAAAGAGAAAGAAAAAGAAAATAAATTTACACTTGATGGTATGTTTACTCCTTCCACTTTGTGATATTTCCCTCGTGAGAGCTAAAATTGTTTCCAACAGCCTGAAAGGATGTTTGGGTTTGAATTTTTTGCTGTACTAATAAGAATGGCGACATCTGCTGGAACCATGTGCTTCAGCATCAAAGAACTAGTAACTGATTAATGTGACCCAAGTCCTGCCTTCCTCCGTTTGTTTCCTAGTAGAGGTTACAGGTACACATACAAGTGGAGAAATAATGGAGTCCATGTGTTCTATGTATAATAAAGATTTATTTCAAAGACAAGTTCTTTGAGACAAGAATTTGAAAGACCCAGAAGCTTCTAGAATATCTTTGCAAAGAAACCCACAGTACTAAGGAAGCTGAAAAAGTCAGAGAGAAAGCACTTCGCAGCAGTTGCCATAGTAGCAAAAGTAAGCCTGTCCTCTGGGAAGAACAGAAAAATAGCCGCCCCCAGGGAAGTTGGTCTCGGGGCTTATTAAGAGGCTCAGGGTGACAAGAGATACCAAGCTATGAAGAGACCAACAGCCGAAGAAGTGCCTGTCTATAAGTGTGTTTATTATGTGAGTCTGTTGCCATCAGAGGTATAGAAATTTGCCAAAACAGCAGGGTACCTAGGCATGCATTAAAGCCCAAGCTGGATTTTGTAGTCAGCATGATGCAGTATGGTTTCAATGCCACAGGCTGACAATAGCAAGAGATTACTGTCATCACCTTGCTTAGGGAGAAATTTTAATGCATCACAGATATTTCAGCCATAAATAGGAATCCATAAATACCAAGGGTTTTATGTGTCGTGACTCAAATGTCACAAGTTTAAGTCTATTTTAGATTTAAAGCAATGCCTCCTAATTCAACTATTCTGAAAATGAGCCCCCCCCCCCATTCCTTTCAGACTTTTATAAATGTCAATCTTTTCGGATTTTTTTCAGGCCATAGATCACAATCACGTAAGTCCCTTTCCTGAAAGAAATACTTGATTATTTTAACCATTCTCTAGACATTTTCCACTTTACTTTCTACGAGTTGACAGGACAAAGAGTGTGTGAAATGTATGAGTAGTTACTCTCCCTGCTTTGTCCTCAACCTACTGAATTTTCTAGACTTGAGAACTGAGTGTTTATGGATGTTCTTTCCTTTACATTTTGTTGAAACTTGGTGTTTTAGACCACACAGTACTTCATGGTGTCATGAGATCATTCTTCCCATATCCCTTGCAAGAATTTATTTGAATATTTCCTTTTGTGAATGTTTATGATGTTTTCTCTACATAGGAAAATGTCTGAAGTTTGGTATTGTTGAAACATTCTGCAACAACGTATTTAAAAGGATATTTGCTTGTGAATATGATTTTATATCTGAAATTCTTTTCCTTGAAGACTGAAAACCATACTACCTGTTTTCTTGCATCTGTTTTTGTTGTGAGCTGCAGTGTTCTCATCCTTGTTCCTTTGCAGGTGATCTGCTGTAACTCTAAGTTTTATCCATTTCTCTATGTCTTTGATGTCTTTAAATTTCACAGTAGCAGGTATAGGGTTTTTGTTTATTTTGGTTTTTATTTTTGACATACCCTATATGGCCTGAAAAGGGATCTGATGAAGTATACACACCCCTGGGCTTTCCTGAACTGCTCACGCTTCTTACCAAGTGTCCCAACCACGCAGCAGATTGCTGTATGTCTAGGACTCTTTTTTTGATAAGTGAGATATGAGATTCAGTATAAACTCACTAACTAGAAATATCTAGTGTTGTAAGATTTGTGTTGCTCACAGTAATTCTAACTGAACACTTTATCTGCAAAGTTTGTCTTTCAACAATTTTATTGTTTAAAACCTTGTGTTACAGTGACATCATGTGGTTGTGTGAGGTTATGCAGGCAAGGCTTGTTAGGATTGCTTGTTTAATAAATGAGGTCAACTCTTCAGCGAGGGGTATATTTAACCTAACAATTATTTTATGCAAAATACCATACTCTTTTATACTAAAACAGTATTTTATCACTTTATAATATTGTTGAATTGAATGAGAATTTTTAGGATTTTTAGAGATAGGTTTTTGAAATAAGTATTCAGAGTAACAATTCTATTATTTTTTTTCCTTTTTTAAAAAAAGATTTTTATTTAAACTCCAGTTAGTTAACAGTAGTATTTGTTTCAGGTGTAAAATTTAGTGCACAACACCTGGTGTTCATCACAGGTAGTGCACTTCCTAATCCCATCACCTATTTCACCCATCTCCCCATCATCTCCGCTCTGGTTGTTTGTTCTGTATAGTTAAGAGTCTGTTTCTTGGTTTCTCTCTCTCTCTCTCTCTCTCTCTCTCTCTCTCCTTTGATAATTTCTTTTTGTTTCTTAAATTCCACATATGAGGGAAGGGCTGATCTAGCAAGAACAAACTCCCCAGTGGATGTCATTTTTTAGAAGGTCTGAACTTTAAGTTTATTTAAATTTTGAAATCAAATCACATCTTATCTTGTAGGTTCCTACATTTTTAAAAAAACTGGGATCCCTGGGTGGTGCAACGGTTTGGCACTTGCCTTTGGCCCAGGACATGATCCTGGAGACCCGGGATCGAGTCCCACGTCGGGCTCCCGGTGCATGGAGTCTGCATCTCCCTCTGCCTGTGTCTCTGCCTCTCTCTCTCTCTGTGTGTGACTATCATAAATAAATAAATTAAAAATTAAAAAAAACTATGAATTTTTATTTGTTCATCAAAAGCGGTGATGATAACCTTAAATATTGAGCCACATAATAGTATATGTAGAACACAAAGGTCTCTCCCCACTTAGGGTGAGTTAACTGAGTTAACATTAACTGAATAAGAGCTAACATAAGACCTGTATAATTTAAATTGTGGGTTTTTTTTTTTTTTTTTTTTTTAGCATTTGGATCAAAACGATTCTTAATGTTATTGTACTGGGCATATCACTTAGCTTTGTGTCCTAAGGCGATGAGCCAAGCACGTTGTTCAAATATAAATTTCTTCTTGATGGTGTAGAGCTAGTTATATTTGTACTGTTTTCTCCATATGTTTTTATTTTGATTTAAACTATATCTCTAGTTGTTTATAGAACATTGAAGACCAAACTTTTGGAAACATCAAGTGTTTTGGGTTTGGTTCCTAGCAAAGTCTGAGGTGGGATTCTATTTTGGATATTTAGTGAGAGATTTCTCCTCTGGAGGACACTGGGGGAATCAGGACAGAAGAGAAGAATCCAAATCAATAAGCCTGTGGTTTTAGCTGAAGACTGGACTAATCCCAGAGGATAGCTCTAAAGCAACACCATCCAAAAGGAATATATTAAATACATTGCATGCCACATAAATAATTTTAAACTGTCTAGTAGCCACATTAAAAAAGATAAAAAGAAACAGAGGTCTCCACACATTCTGTTTAAACCAATACATCCAAAATATTGTCATTTCAGCATATATCAATATTAAACATTGATGAAGTATCTTACATTCTTTTTTCATACTAAATCTTCGAAATCCAATATGTAAACAGCATATCTCATTTCAGCTTTTCTGTAGTCAGTCACAACATGTATTCAACAGCACAGCTCTAGAGCATCAATTACACAAAAGTTGGCCCTATCTTGTGCCAAAGGAGTCAAGTTTTATACCTCCATTTCAGTCAGTTATTGGCTATATGTCCTTAGAGAATTGGAAAGAGTAGCCTGGAAGGTGCAATGGCTCCTTTTGAGTGGAAGTGATTCTCGGGAGAAGGTGAAAAACCAGACGGTTTTGCCATCTGGGGGATGGGTGTGCCTGCCATGAAGAGGATCTAGGCATCCAACAAAGTATTCACCATAATCCCTAGCACTGCTCACATCCATTTGCTTTTCATATTAGGTTCTTTCAATGCAGGCTCTGATTCTCCAGGATTCTAGTTGTTTTCATTTTCTGGGATAACCATAAGAGGAGGGCAGGGGAACAATGACAGCCCCTGATGCAGAGTTGGTCTCAGCGCTGTAACTTACACCTGGGAGGGTCAAGCCAACTTTAGCAAACATCCCTGGATGACTCAATGAGACCACCTTTCTCGAATGGGCATGAATGAGGCAGGAATTAACATTCCTTCTTCACAAGAGAACCTAAGGTCTCCATCACATTTATCTATGTGCAACGCCATCCTGGGGTAGCATAAACACGGGGCTCTCAGTGGAAGTACGAATGAAGAGGTTTTGAAGATGGTGAACAGAATAGAATTGTGCTACAAATGAGACTAGGAATAGGATGGCCCGAGTTGCAAATGTTTCAACTTTGCAGGAAGACAGGTAGGTATGTTCCATTTTTGGCCATCCAGCCTTATGTAAGTAAGCAGTGTGAAGTCTTGTCCTTCTTTTCAGATATCTGAACTTTTGAAATCTTTGCAGAGGCTAATGGAAGACTTGAGATGGAATTAACACAGCTTTTGAGGGCTGAAGGAACTTCAGTCATTTCAGGAAGTGATTCTCCAGCCTGCTGTGGCTGAAAGAACTTCAAAGTTTTCTAGTTAGTAAGAATCTTTTTTTTTTTTTTTTTTAAAGCTGAGACTGAGCAGAAAATGAAATTGGGGAAGAAATAATTTCTTTGAACTTTTAACTTACAAGTATAAGAAATTTTTATTTTGGATTTTAATGCTTTTGGATTTGAAGTCTTTGAACTTGAAAACTTTTAGTAATTGCATTTGATTTCTTCTGGGATTTATTAATGAGAAACTGTATTCAATATTTGGAACATTACTATATTGTTGGGATTTTATTATTAGAGTATCTGTATGCAACTAATTTTTTGAAATATCTTGTTGATGCCTTTTAGTCTCCTTGAAGGTCTTCTGATATGCTCTTTTGAATTACTGAATTGGACGCAATTTGTATAGGAAATGGAATGGAGAGGTGATTTTCAATTTTGGTGGCAGACTCATCTTGGAGTTAATATCTTCTGCCTAATTTCAGATCCTTCTGAGACAAAATCGGTGCTAACATCTGTTAGACTGTGAGGGTTTTGTAACATGTATGAAAATATTTTGATATTCCTCTCATGAGGGGGTTTATGTCCCTCCTTTTATTATTATTATTTTTGTGTGTGTGTGTGTACCTCCTTTTAAATCTAAAGACTAGACTGATGCCAGAGGAAAGTTCTAGAGCATATAAAGAGTAGAACACAGAAGTGAAGTGCCTGGATTTTGGGTCTAGGTCAGAAAAAGCCATATAGCTTACATCTGGCTCTCTCAGGACACTCACTTTGGAGCCCTGAGCTCCAAAGATGTAAGAAGTTCATCCACACTGGGGATCCCTGGGTGGCTCAGTGGATTTAGTGTCTGCCTTCGGCCCAGGGTGTGATCCTGGAGTCCCGGGATCGAGTCCCACATCAGGCTCCCTGCATGGAGCCTGCTTCTACCTCTGCTTGTGTCTCTGCCTCTCTCTTTCTTTCTTGCCTGTGTTTCTCATGAATAAATAAATAATCTTTAAAAAACAAAGACTTTGAGAATTAAAAAAAAAGAAGTTCATCCACACTGAAGTCTCCAAGACGTGAAGAAGCCCAGACCATATGGATTGGCAGTATATAATGCTCCAGCCAATGATACCAGCTGAAGCCCCATCTAATAGCTTCAACCATCTAGTATCAATTATTAGACATGTATGCAAAGATGACTTCAGATGATTCTCCACCTTTCCAATTACTCTCAGGTATCAAGTGGCTCTAGTCAAGGCCCCAGAGAAACTGGAGCAGAGAGAGGACACTCACTCTGCATTATTCTGTAAACATAGAAAAACTATTGGTGTATACCACTGAATTTTGAGAGGTTAGCTGTGTAGCAACTACAACCAGTGCATTGAATCAGAAGTTTAACTATGGGGCAGCCATTGGCATTGAGGATACAATCTAATTAAAACTGAAGCAGGACTCAGATTGACATTTGGTTCTTTTCCTCAAGAAGAATAGTCAAAACCTAAATGACCCTAGGGTGGGCCCAGTGGGCAAAGGGGACAAAAGCTAAGCAAAGTTGGGGCAGACCTATCCTTCTCCACTTCTGGAGCCAGGAGGAGAGACACCATCTATACTTCTCGTTCTTCTACTTTTTCATTCACTCTCCCAGAGGTGGGAAGGAGTGGTGTTCTTGTTGGAAATTTGAGAAGAAATGGGCTATGTTTGGTTCAGCTCAGATCCTTGGCTTTCCTCTTTGGGAGCTAGCCTGACCACAGGCAGCACACATTCTCTGCTTCTCTGACCATGTTATACACATTGGGGGCCAGCTTTTGTAAGGAAAGCATGTAGTGTTCTAGCTTCTTTTGTGACTAGGACTAAGTGTGAAAGTCACATAGCTTATTTCACCCCGTACTGTGGGCTATCTTCTACCACTTACTTTTATGAATAATAAAGATGATGCTTTGTCCCCAAAGGCCTTATTCCTAGCTTAATTTGTATTATATTCAGTACTCAGGTAAGGATGAAGAGTGCCACCTATTGGGCTTTCTTAAAATGCTAAGACAATTCCTCTGTGTTTATATCATATACTCAGTCATATTATTTATACTGTCATATGAACTAACACAGGGCAGCATAGACCTTTAATGTTTTCACTAACTTAGAGCAAATTAAAAAAACATATACACTGTATGACATCTTGTCCTAATCCTTAGAAATGGAGTCCAGATGTGTGCCTGGAAACCAGTCTGTCTCAATATATTACTACCATACTAAGAGCTCCTTTCAAAAGAACTGAACTTTACATAATTTCTGGGCCCTTTGCTTACCCTTACTTTAACTATTTCTGAATATAACTCACCATCTGAAGAGGTGATAAGACATTTAGAAGTGACTAAAAAGATACTTTAAGTGTTTTCATCTGGGAATCCTATTGTATCAAAGAGAAATTTCAAAGGGCTGTTGGAAGATTTATTAACTTTTTTCTCAGAAAAGAATCTTATACAATGTGATATGCTTCTTTTCTAATTCAAACCATACTGGGATTGCACAAAGGAATGACAAAGTCCCCAGTCATAGAACTACTGAGGAACAATGACAGTATGGATTTAGAAAGAGCAAATGGCTCTGTATCTTCTTTGATTTTAAGAAAAAATACAATCTTGAAACTTATACTTCTCTAGGCAAAAATTTACTTTCGAAATTCTTTTTCTGAGTTTTTGGTTTTATACTCCAGTTCCATGAATATTAGCCCTGAAATTAACTGCTCATTCTTGATGAGTATGGACATATGCCAATGCCCATGGTACCCTCACCACGATCAAAGTAATAGATATATCCTTATCTTTCAGTTTCCTTGTGTGTTTCTCCCCCCCACCCCACCACCATTTGTTTGTGTGTTTGTTTGTTTGTTCATTTGGTGGTAAACACAACATGAGATCTGATCTCTTAACAAATTTTGGAGTGCATAATACTGTATTGCCAACTACAGGCACCATGTTGTACAGCAGATCTTTAGAGCTCATTCATCTTGCATTACTGAAACTGTATCCATTGAACAGCAACTCCCCACTTCTCCTAGCCTCCACCTCCTGGAAAATTCCATTCTATTCTTTGCTTCTCTGAGTTTGACTATTTTAGAAACTTCATCTAAGTAGGATCATGCAGTACTTGTCCTTCTGTGACTGGCTTATGTCACTTAGCATAGTGTCCTCCAGGTTCATCCTTGTTGTTTTGAACATTTTAAATTTTATGTACTACATTCTAAAAATTTGCCCTGGATTATACTGTCTTTCATAAGCTATGCTAGCTTTTTTCTTTTTCTTCCCAAATCACTATCAATTCTGCAGTGTCACCTTGTTGTTATCAATCAAATGCCAAGAGTCTTCACATTGTGTCATTTGAAGAATTGAAAGGGAGTATTGCAAAGGCTTTGGCAAGGTATATTATCCCCAAGAAGAGATAATGTGAGATTCTGGAATAAGCTACAATTGAGTAGCATTCCCGCTTATAGTTCAGATGGAGGAAAGGGAGAGCTTACATACAAACTAAAGAAAAAGTGGAGAAGACTTCATGAAAGGAGCTGTGTCATGGGGTAGAAGGGCACATAGCCAGCATGTGGTAACTCCACCAGTGGAAACGGGACATGAGTGGTGTCTGGCTTCCCAACTTCAACTCATGCTTGCCATTGAATGAACCCAACAGCAAGCCAGAGAGCAAGTGAATTTGATGTAGTGCATAAATTTCAGCTTCCTGGGTTACAGAGCAGATTGGATGGAGACAGGGAAAGAGAGAGGAGGAAATATCTAGCAAAATAATCAAAGATCCCAGTAGAAAAATTCATTTTTCAACTTTCCAAATTTTCATTGTATTTAGTCTTTTACTCAGCGAACATTTACTGAGTGCTTAACACTGAGATAGGGGCAGTGAATCAGAAGGAAGAGACAGTGTATGTGTTCAGGGATTCTGTGGTTTAATAAGGGAGTTAAAATACAAAAAGCAAAATTATAATACAAGGAAATAAACCCCCAAATAAACCTTCGTATGACAGTAGGTAAAAGGTGCTCAGCAGTACTTTGGAGGAGTGGATGGAGTATCAGGAAAGGCTTTCTGGAGGATATGCCTGTGATGGACCTGGGAGGTAATAGTGGGACTTATCCATATGAAGAATGTAGAGAATGACATGCCACGAATTTGAAGAACATATCCAGGTACTCAGAAACCTTAAGTAGAGTGCACTTTTTTAGGAACATTGTGGCAGAGACCATTCTTTTTTTCCTTATTAACAGAATTTCTTTTTTATTGTTGTCAGAGGGCACTATGTGCTGGGAACACACACATACACACACACATATGTGTACATATACACATATACACACTCACCTCCAAGATTTACTTTCAGCTAAGTGGGTCCTTGATGTAAGCCAAGATAATTAACAGGAGGTAGGCTCTGAAAAATTAGTGAGATAAGTCATGCATTCAACAGTAACAAGAAATAACAGATTTAATCACAAGAGAACTCTAGATGTTGGAACTGTCATACACAGAATATGAGAAAAATATAAAGTATTTAAAGTAATAAAGGGTGTATTTAAAAGTGCAGTTATACAGCGAAGGATTTGAAGAGATAAATTTGAAAAAGAACATTCAAATGGAACTTTAAAAAATGAATACTAAATACCTGTTGAAATAACAACTCAATGAACAAGTCGAATAGCAGATTAGACACAGTTGAAAAAAGAATTAGTGAACTCAGAACTCAGAACCATGTACATGTAATCCTAGGAAGGTTGGAAAAACCTGAGAGAGAGAGGCAAAGAGGTATGAAGCATGGGGTAATGGCTAATTGGAGTGCTAGAAGAAGAGAGAAAGAGAACTATTAAACCATTACAGTAGAATTTACAGAAGAATTAAAATGAGAAATCCACCATCCAACGAGCAGAATATAATTTTTTTTATCATGGGAAAATACACATATCATTAAACTCACCATTTTAACCATTTCAAGTGTACAACTCAGTGACAGTGGATATGTTCACAATGTTGTATTAGTGTATTGAAAGATTATAGTAAGGCTCTGAAAAGTCATTCTAATCTTTGTAGAAGACTTACAAAGAGTAATGGAATAGTAATAGTTGTTTACAGCCATTTAAGTTTTTTAACAAAATGAGAAAAATTAATATTAAATGTATTCAGGTTTACTCTTTCACATAATACATTTCAGTAAAGAGAAATTAATTATACTATAAGATGTGGAAGTGTCTTTAAAATCATTATTTATTCCAGTATATTAAATTAAGAATTACATTTGAGATTTCAAGTTGTCATTATTATACTAGTCTATGATTTTAAGAAGAAACAAAAATTAAAATGGTAGTACTTACATAATTACTTATTTTGGGAGAGTGACATCTTCCTGAATTTTTTGTAATTTGCTAATTATCAATATATAATTCAAACTATCAGGCTAATTTTGTTTTACAACTGATAATCACATTGATAGCATTACAAATCCATACCTTATTGGGCTTCTACAGTGTTTCATAATCTGAGAAGAAAGACCTTAAGAATAAAGTTGGTGATTTTCCATTGTATGATAGGGCAATGGGTCTAATTTCCTGCTTCAAGTATTACTCTTAGACCAGCAAAGATGGGTTTTATTATCACAGGGACAGTAGTTGCTTCCCTGATGACAGCTTTTTGCAGAGGTTATTCAGCTAGAGAGTTCACTTTTGGTCTTGCCAAACGCATGCTTCCTTTTCCAGAAGGGAAAAACAGCTAGTAAATATAACTTAAGATAGTCTTCCCATACCTAAATATATACAGTCATGGCATTATTCTTTGTCTTTTATCCAGAGGCAGGAAACTGAATGCCTTATTGGTCTTATATTCTTTCATTACTGATTACTTTCCTTTGGACACTGTGAGTTTTCATAAATTACTTGGTAGGTAGCTGCTAAATAAAAGTATGAGTGAAAGAACTTAGCTAACAAAAAGTAAAAACATAAATGTTCAATGAAGGGAGGCTTAGTGTTTTTATTAAATGCAAGATAAATATATTTAAACAATTTATTTTTCCTGCCTAAAAATGTCATATTATCTGTATTCTTAGGGTCAGTGAATAGAATTATGTATATCAATGTTCATTTCTGGCTTAATTTAATTAATATTCATTGTATTGATATGTGATGAGCATATGAGATAAGGTGTTATTATTCTCAAGTAGCTTTCAAACTTAAGAGGGATATGTGCATAAAGAATTCAACATAACACCATACAATAGAGGTGATTAAAAGGCATGATTTTAATTGGGATAAAGAGAATTTAGATAAAATTTAAAGATGGGGGATGCCTGGGTGGTTCAGTGTTTGAGCATCTATCTTTGACTCAGGGCATGATCCCGGAGTCCTGAGATCAAGTCCCACATTGGATTCCCCACAGAGAGCCTGCTTCTCCCTCTGCCTGTGTCTCTGCCTCTCTCTGTGTGTCTCTCATGAATAAGTAAATAATCTTTAAAAAAATTTAAAGATGGACTTGATAAGTATGTTTTCCATACACACAGAAATGGATGAAAAGTATGGTAGAGTGGAGAGAGAATAATCAAAGGCAAAGGGTATACAAAGTTTGTGGATATTAATATTACAGAATAATATACATGAGACAAACTATAAGTTAGACATGAAGATGAGTGAAGGGTAAGTTCTTGAGAAAAGAATATCTGTTCCATTTGAGAAGTTAAGTAATTAATTATCCTTAGAGCATAAGTAGTTGGGAAAATATGATGGGAGCTGTCACCAAAATCAACTTTACACGAGATGTCAAGGAGCTCAGGCTTTACTTCATAAATAATGGAAAACCATTGAAGGTTCTTAATTAAGAAAACAACCTGGTAAGGTTTACATTACAACTAAATTACTGTGGAGCAGCATGTAAATGAATTTGTCGGAGTTGTTACCAGAGTGAGTTAAATAACCACTAAGGGGGAAAATGAAATTGGACTCTTATCTCACATTTTTAAAAAACCTCCAGGTAGATTACAGGCATTCATAAAAAAACAACAACAAAAAAAGACAAATTAAAAAACTTTTAGTAGATAGATAACATATCTGCAGTACAGGGATTTCTTAAACAAGACATTAAAATCTCCAATCAAGAGGTACCTGGGTGGCTCAGTCCATTAAGTATCTGACTCTTGGTTTTGGCTCAGGTCATGATCTCAGGATGTAGGATCATCCTGCATCAGGCTCCACGCTGAGCAAGGAGACTCCTTGATATTCTGTTCATCTTCCCCTCCCATTGCTCATGCATATGTATGCACTCTTTCCCTCTCTTTCTTATTATTTCTTTTTTATTTCAAATAAATAAATCAATCTTTAAAAAACTGAAAAATTAAATCTCCAATCAAAAATAAAATATTGGTAAGTGTATTCTTATTAAAAACCTACCAGATTTTCAGTAATTAATTTGACAGCACCCTGTATTAGTCAACTCAGTAGTGATTTAATCAAGCATTTAGTTCTCACAGTTCTTGGAGGCTGGAAAGTGCATAAATAAAGGTGCAGGCTAATTCAGGTCCCCAGTGAGGGCCTTCTTTCTGGCTTGCAGATGGCCCCCTTCTTGTCATGTCCTTACAAGTTAGAGAAAGAGAGAGATTAAGAGGAAGCAAGTTGCTGGTGTCTTTCTTATAAAGGCACTAATCCCATCAAAAGGGCCCCACGTTCATGATATCATCTAAATCCAGTTACCTCTCAATGGCTCCATTTCTAAATATTATTACACTGGGGGTTAGGGCTTCCACATATGATTTTTGGGGGGATAAATTTAGTCCATAGCATATCTTATTTTTCACCTCTCACTCTCTCTGCCCCTATGCTTGCTCCTAGAATCATCCCCTAGACAACCTAACTGCCTCCAAACTTTTGTCTCAGATTTTATTTTTTAAAAGATTTATTTATTTATTTATTCATGATAGACACACACACACAGAGGCAGAGACACAGGCAGAGAGAGAAGCAGGCTCCATGCCCTGACCCCAACGAGGGACTCGATCCCGGGACTCCAGGATCGCGCCCTGGGCTGAAGCCAGGTGCCAAACCGCTGAACCACCCAGGGATCCCCTCAGATTTTAATTTCAATAAGAACCCAAACTAAGGAGTTGGCTTTGGAATGGAGGCACTGAGGATGGGATCAAGGAACTCACTGGCCAATAGGCAAAAAGATTGTGGCTAATGGTAAGTGAAGTCTCTGAGTCATAAAGAAGCAAGTTCTGTCCTAGGAACTGAAAGGAGTTGTGGCTACAGTTTATTGAACATGGCTGAGGTCAAGGATTGAGACTGAAGAAATAAAATGGGGCTAGATTATGCTGGTCCCTGTAGAACATGTGAAACAGTTTGGTATTTCTCCTAAAGCAAATGGGAAAGCATTGACATATTTTAAGCTGTGGAGCAATATGGTTATATTTGCATTGAAAATATTAGCATAAAAACTAGAAAGGGGTAGATGGTGATAAAAGTGAGTGTCAGAAGATGATTTAGAGGCTATCGCATTAGTCCAGTTGAACAGGTGAGATTTTGGACTAGGAGGTTGAAAGCAAAGACCATAGGAACTTGCTTGGACTTTTAACAAGGGTATTTCTGCATTTAATGGAAGATTTGACCAGTTGAATAATGGTTCCTCTGAATACTCTTTTGAATGGCTGTCTGATTATTTTACCAAAAGGAGGGGGGGAAAGCATGTTAAAAATCATAATTTCCTCAATTTCCTTTACTTTTAAATCTATTTGATACAGTACAAGGAAAGCAATTCCCCTATTTCCCCATTCCAAACAGTAGCTATCTGCCTAACCCATGGCAGGACATTTCAGTGGCGTTCAACACTAACTCAGCCAGGGGTCAGCCAATCTGTGCTGTCTTTTCTGCTCCTGGGTGCAAGTCTAACTGTGCTTGGACCCACTCTGGGGCTGGGCTCAGGTATGATCCGGGAGTAATTCTGAGATCTTATCTCTGGTTCCAGCAATTACCTAGGGAGAGCCCTTTCCATGGCAGTGACAGAAGCTCAAGAAAAATAACTCATGCTTCTGAAGCTTAAAACTGGCAGAATGCTACTTCTTCCCGTATTCTACTGGATAAAGCAAGATGCCTGGTGAAGACCAATACAGGGGATTGGAGAAGTGTGCTCTGCCTCTGTGAGGCCAGCACAGAGCTGGAGATGCATACTCCTACTTTAGAGAAGGGGAGAATTGTGGCTAATAATTCAGCCTGTTGTAAAAATCAAACCAGATCATATTCTACCCAAACGAAACTTGGAAGCTTGTTCACAATTCCTTTTAACCCAGTACTTACCCTATTACTTAGTCAGAAATAGTTCCTTTCTGTGTACATTGCTCTTAAAGGGTTGGCTAATACTTTTTTTTTTTTTTGTAAGAAAGTCTAGGTAATTTCGTAAGGTTTTTGTCAAGTGAAAAGTTGTAATCACATTCAGGAAACCAAATATATTTTGATTCATAAGATCCAGGCTTTGTAAAACGTGGAAAGGATTCTCTGTGATTTTAAAAAGCCCTATTTTAAAAATTAAGAGCCTAACCCAGAGTACTGAGCATAGTTTTACACTACCAAAGGAAAAATATTTAATATTGTAAAATACTTATTGTTTTATTATGAATTAAAGAAAAGTTTAATCAGTAGCTTAGAAGGGATGGTTCCAAAGGGACCTAATTGGTATTATTGCTGGTAGGTGAAGAAAGCTAACTAGGAAAGTGATAGATTTGAGGGATTCACAGATTAGGGATTTTGTGCCTGGCCTTCCAGATAACAAGAGGCAAAACATAAAATCTGTTCAAATAATCAATGGCTGAGGGATGGGTGTTTTGGCAAATGTTTTTTTTTTTTTTTTAATTTTTTATTTATTTATGATAGTCACAGAGAGAGAGAGAGAGAGGCAGAGACACAGGCAGAGGGAGAAGCAGGCTCCATGCACCGGGAGCCTGATGTGGGATTCGATCCTGGGTCTCCAGGATCGCGCCCTGGGCCAAAGGCAGGCGCCAAACCGCTGCGCCACCCAGGGATCCCTGTTTTGGCAAATGTACCCGAAGTTAGTTTTATAGAATTTTATATACTCCAAGGTGATGTGGTCAAAATAGCCAAGTGTTCCCAAGCCTTGTAAAGGGAAGAAGTCTTTAGAAGACACCTTGTGTCAGAATGAGAAAAGGTAAGATGTATGGAAAGTCAGGATGGGTCTAATGATACCTATGACAGGTGCCACTTCTAAACACCCAAAGTTATCAGGGATGTAGTATGTCAGGGTACAAGATAGCAATGATTGAAGATAGCTCAGGGGTTAGGTGTTCACCTCTCCATTGAGATGAATGCAAGCCACATGCCTTTATGACCACCTCTTTACCCC
Source organism: Canis aureus (assembly GCF_053574225.1). Taxonomy (NCBI): domain Eukaryota; kingdom Metazoa; phylum Chordata; class Mammalia; order Carnivora; family Canidae; genus Canis; species Canis aureus. The sequence goes on along the minus strand of NC_135611.1, from coordinate 9,712,018 downwards.
TTGCTCCCTGAGAGCTAACTCATATAAAAATGAAAAGGAGAGGAGACTTAGAAAAATCTTGAATACATTTTTTAATGCTTGTGTCATATGGGGCAAACTTGTAAAACAGGGGTGATGGGAGCTCTTTCTCTGCAGAACATTAGTGATGTTAGGGAAGCATGGGCTTTGGAGCTAAGCATACGTGTGGCTGTGAATAAATCTGGATATCTACCAACAGAATAAATTTTCAACCTAAAAGTGACTATTACCTTGAATTAGGAAAAATCAGAGACTTCTACCATCAGTGGAATTAGGGGTCAAAATTGAGGTCACGTGGAAGTCAAACTGAGTCATAAAAAAGAGGGAAATTTATGTTTCTGCACATGAGTTTTTAGTCTGAAATATAAACACACACACACACACCATTTTGAAATAAGAATTTTCAAGATGCTTAGTTCTTAAACATCTTGTCAGAGTCTCTTATCGTAAATAGGTCTGTTACGTTTTATAATGTTGTAGAATTATTGTTTTGCCATGCAGTTGTTTTGATTTGGAAGGTTACAGATTAATGTAACAAAATACAATAAAACGTAATGAGGAGAATTAAATTCTTCTCCCATGGTTTCAGCCAAAGATCTGAGATTTCTTGACTGCAAATTTGACTACATTGGCTTGACTATCAAAGTCATAGTTCACCAGAGCCTTGTACACAATCTAATACCATTTAACAGAATGAAGATTTGTTTAAATAGATTTATTTTACTATTATTTTGTTGCTGTTGCCAGCACAAGGTGAAATGGAAAATTTGAAATATGCCTGAAAAGCTGGTCATGATCAGCAGCCAAACCAGATAATTAGAACAGAACCATACTCAGCACCATATTCTTAGAATTTGTAGAGTACAAATTATCTGCAGCTGTGAATAACTTCTAATATTTAAGCAATGGGTAAAAATTTTACTTTTTGACCTGAACTGTCTGGTTTGGCCTCTCTCCATAGGCATTATGGCCAACTTTCCATTTTGCTTTGTACTTTATACAGGCTTGGGCAAAATCTGGACAGCTAAGAAACTGAGTAATTTTGTTCTTAATTTGGTAGAATAAAGCAAAACTATTTAGCAAGTCATTTATTATTTGTTGATATGTACTATCTCTTGAAAAATGGCTTAAATAATCAAAATATTAAATTTGTGTTTATTTGGAAATTGAGATTTAGAACTAATTTGTCCAGTCCAAGGAAAGAAGGAATGTTAACACTGGAGTGTAGCCAGATTTTTCTTGGTCATTCTATACAGATTAATTAAAAGAATAGGTTTGCTATTTTCTTTGGGAGAACTAGTTAGTACTCATTCCCAGAGAGCTCGATAGTTTAACAGAAAAATTTCTGAAAGAAGGAATACAAAAGAGATGCAAAATACATCACCAAAATTTTTTGAGAGACCACACTGGTATGAGTCTGGAAAAAGGAGTTAAAGCTTTTTGGTAAGCGGAAAAGGGGCAATTGAATGTCAGAATTCTGATTCCTGGGACATGGACCATGAAACATGGAATCTAGAAGAAAAATTACAAAGCAAAGGAAAGGACTGAATCAGTATTAGCATGCACTCAAAAACTATATCATTTTCTAAAAGAAGTTCTTTTAGAAGAATGGAAGTTTTTTTTTGTTTCTGGAAATGATCTCTTCACAACTAGAAAAACGTATCAAGACAAAGGAATCGGGCTGAGTTTCTCTCTTAAATTTTGAACCTGGTCATTGCTTTAGTGTTAGAAGATGTCTACAGCTGTAAATAATTTACACTCCAAGAGTTACAAGAATGAGGTTGAGTGAAATACTAGTAATACTGGAGGGGAGCCAGGGAGAAAGGGAAGGTTAATTTGATATGTCCTATAGTATCCAAGAAGTTAGTTCACTTCATATGTGGTAAAGAGCAGAAAAAATGTATCCAAAATAAGTTTTCAAAATTAATCTTCTGTATTCTATTTTTTTCCATACTATTTTTATATAAATGTATCTATTGGAATTTGTAAAAAAATTGACTAGAAACTTTTGCTATATCCTAGTATAAATTTCTCTTAATAATAAATTCATATAAAAGCATGATTACTTTTCAGCAGCTTTGCTTAAAATAATTTTATTTATAAGATTGAATATAATTGTCATCAATAAAACTATATTTTTCTAGTATATAAAAATGCTAAGCATATTATTTATTGGCTGTAATTAAGGATGAAGATTTTGAGAGATGTAAAAAGTTTTTCTTACTTTAAAGATAGCTGTCAGAAATATAAACATGTTTGTTGTTGAGTGGTATTAAGGTGTTTGAGTGGAAAACTAAGATGGCATGACTGATTTTCACATTAGCACATACTTAGTTTTGACTAAGTATTATCTTCTCCAAACATCCATTCCCTTCTTTGAACAATGAAAACAGTAATAATACCACAATTATTATAGTCAAATACCATATCTATCAATTTAGGCATGAATTTTGCCCATGAGTTGTGTTTAAGAGAAAAAACATGTTTGCAAAAATGAGCACTTTTTCTTTAAATGGTACTTATTATTGTTAAATGGGCAAGCAGAAGTGACTATAACATTATTAATTTGAAAACCTGATAAAGGGGTGTCTGGGTGGCTCAGTGGTTGAGCATCTGCCTTTCGCTCAGGTCGTGATTCTGGGGTCCAGGGATCAAGTCCCACACCCGGCTCCCTGTGTGGAGCCTGCTTCTCCCTATGCCTATGTCTCTACCTCTCTCTGTCTCTCATTAATAAATAAATAAAATCTTTTTTAAAAAAACTGATAAAAAGGGGAACACTAAGACAAAATACAATTTAAAATTAGTCAGGTGATTCACTAGTATCCTCCAATGGGCAATATTGAAGTTATTTTTACTGATGTTTAAATTGTTCTTTTTTGTTCTTTCTAGTTCCTTTGAATGAGAATTTCTTGCCATTCTTCCTAGGCTCTTTTATTTAACATGCATTAGTCGATATGTTATAATGTATAGTTCATATAATAATGGATATATTAATCAACAAATAAATACCTATATCTTACATATGCATATAAACCATATATAATTTTATAAAGTACATAGTTTTATATATTCCTTTTATATTATCATACATATACTATATATATATATATATATATATATATATATATATATGAAATACAGAATGAGTTCTCACTGATACTTTCTTTAACAACTAGAACCAGGATTTTTATTAACCTCTTCCATCTTCCATCCATGTTTCTTTTCTTCTGTGTTGCAAATACTGGTTCCTGAAGACACCAGGAATCATAACATTAGCATGTCACAGCTCACATAGTCTCTCATTTGTTTTATCCACAACAGACACACAACAGTCTCAGAATAACAAAACCAACACCTCCACCAAGAAAATGGTTACTGAAAATAGCTTAAATTTGTTTGCAGAGTTTTGTTTTGTTTTTTTTTTTGGTCAAATTATCATGATTTAAATAACTTGAAATCTTTAATCACTGTGTGGTTATGCCACTAACTGGATATACATGTAAGTTCATTTGTTTCCTTTTATTTTGGAGTTTTAGAAATTGATTGCTTTTGGGGATTCCTGGGTGGCTCAGCGGTTTAGCGCCTGCCTTTGGCCGGGGGCGTGATCCTGGAGTCCTGGGATCGAGTCCTGCGTCCGGCTCCCAGCATGGAGCCTGCTTCTCTCTCTGCCTGTGTCTCTGCCTCTCTCTCTCTCTCTGTCTATCATGAATAAATAAATAAATAAATAAATAAATAAATAAATAAATAAATCTTAAAAAAAAGAAATTGCTTGCTTTTAATTTAATTCTACGTGATCCCAAAGTTGAATATACTAAACAAGATACCCTGAAAAAGTTTAACTACTGTCCTATTCTCTCCACCCAATAACCCCAATTGTTGTCACTTAGGTTTATAGTTTATCCATTTATTTTTAATATATCTTATATGAAATGTATTCTATGTATATGATATATTAAAATACATGTACATAGTCATGTTTTGCCTTTCCTTGGTAAATTGTAGCATATCATACTTTTTTTAAAAGTATAGTTGACACATAGTGTTATATTAATTTCAGGTGTACAAGTCCACATGTTTGACAAGTCTGAATGTTATGTTGTTGCTCACTATGAGTGTAGCCACCATCTCTCACCATAAGCTATTATAATATCATTGATGATAATCTCTATGCTGTACCTTTTATCCTTTTGTTTTTTAATACTATATTCTAGACATCACTTTACAGTCATGTACAGAAATATCTTCATTCTTTTTTATAATTGGAAAGCATTTTGTTCTGTTAATATGCTACTACTTATTCATCCATTCTAATATTGACAAATATTTGTGGTATTTCCAATCTATGCTTTTTCAGTTATTCTTCCAATTAATGGTATTCTGTATAAGTCCTTTTGTATATTCACCAGTTTACCTTCAGTATATGTTTCTACAAGGGGTATTGCTATTGCATAGAATGGTGAGAGGTATATATAATTTTGCTAAATAGAGCCATTTTAAAATGATATATGAACTTTTTTGTATTTTTCTTTATAATTAGATCTTAAATATGCTCCATACATTGCATTTGGTTGATTTTATTTTTTTATTTTTTATTTTTTTTATTTTTTAAATTTTTATTTATCTATGATAGTCACAGAGAGAGAGAGAGAGAGGCAGAGACACAGGCAGAGGGAGAAGCAGGCTCCATGCACTGGGAGCCCGACGTGGGATTCGATCCCAGGTCTCCAGGATCGCGCCCTGGGCCAAAGGCAGGCGCCAAACCACTGCGCCACCCAGGGATCCCCATTTGGTTGATTTTAGATCTAAATTTGCTCTTCATCTATAAATCCCCATTATGTCTTTCTTCCTTGACATTTATTTATTGGTGTAACAGCATGTAGAATTTAATTATCTTCTCTTCCCTGTATTTCTTATAAACTAAATGCTATATTTTGAGTTTTGATTTAAGTTTGGCAACTTCTATACAAGAAGTGTTGGATACTTTCATCAGGAGACATCTAATAACTGGATGGCTCTCTTTGTGTGATGTTGTGATATAGCCATTAATGACTATATCCTGGACTCCTTATTAATTAGTGATGCACAGAATGATGATACTCTTAATTCTATTATAATATAGCTGATTATTTCTTTCCTCTCATCCTTTCTTTGTTCTCTTTCTGGAACTATGATTAGACATATTTTTCTGTCTCCACATCATAGTCCATGTTCCATATCTCTATTTCATATTCTCCAAATCTTTTATTTCTGGAGTGCATACTAGATTTTTCTTTTGCTTGTATTTTCAAGATCGCTAATTGTCACTTTAGCTTGATCTGACTGCTGATTAACCACCTCAGCTTGGTCATGTACTGGTTAGCCACTTCCAGTGAATTTTAAAATTTTTAATCATTTAATTTTTATATTTAGAGTGTCACTTTATTTAAGAACTACTTGGGCAACTTCCATAACCTCTTGATTTTGCTTATACTTTTAAGACATTGACATACATTGAACTTACTTGTTTTTGGTCTGTCTCAATTCCAATACATGAAGTCTCTCTAGTTTTTATTATACTCTATTTTTTCTTCCTGGTTTCACTTATCATGTGATGTGTACTCATATACTGTGTTGTGTGCGTGTGTGTGTGTATGTGTATGTGCAGATAATTTGTGGGAGGACTTTATCCAGGAGAATTTTTGAGGTCTTGGGAGTACCTTCAACTCAGAATTATTTTAAAATAAATTTTCTGAGAATTTTAAGATTAAGCAGGTCATGTTGTTGTTCTGCAAACTCATACAGATGGGTCCTGCTTATATTTCCACATTTTCAGGGAATATTTCTCCCTTTAACATTTTATACAAGCTGAAGACAGGGACAAGGAGATACTAACTAATCATTTACATTCCACACGGCAGACTAATTGATTATTTACTTCATGCTGGGTGATAACTATTTGGAGTTCTAGTTCAACATAAGGGTCTATGGTATTGGGTTCTAGGCTTTCCCTTCTTCTGTGCCCCGAAATGTCCTCAAAATGGAGGTGCAAGTTCCCTGAACTTAGGAAAATACTTCACAATGAAAGCTGACTTTAGCACTCTTCCTCCTTTATTTCTTTATTTCTTTTTTTTTTAAAGATTTTATTTATTTGACAGAGAGAGCGCGCACAAGTGGGGGAATGGGCAGAGGGAGACAGAAGCAGACTCCCTGTTGAGCAGGGGAGCCCAATGTGCAGCTTGATTCCAGGACCCTGGGATAATGACCTGAACTGAAGGCAGATGCTTAACCGAAGGTAGATACTTAACCGACTGAGCCACCCAGGCGTCCCTCTCCTTGATTTCTTAATTTCACTTTACACTTGGCCTGATATTTCTTAATTTCTTTACAATTCAGCAAAACATTGTTTCTTTTTCATACCAGCTATTCAAAATCTTATCTTTAGTAGAGTTTTAAGGGAATATTTATTTATTTATTTTTTAAATTTTTTATTTTTTATTTATGATAGTCACACAGAGAGAGAGAGAGAGAGGCAGAGACATAGGCAGAGGGAGAAGCAGGCTCCATGCACCGGGAGTCCGACGTGGGATTCGATCCCGGGTCTCCAGGATCACGCCCTGGGCCAAAGGCAGGCGCCAAACCGCTGCGCCACCCAGGGATCCCTTAAGGGAATATTTAGATCATTATGCTGCTAGAAAGAGGAAACTGTTTCATGGTAGAAATTTTAAGTTAATAGAAGTGACAAACTATCCAAACCAAAGGACTCAATGTCATATGCCTCAAATTAAACAGATTTAAGAGTCACTCTAAGAGTTCCTTGCCTGGAAGTAAAAACAAACAAACAAAATATGAACAGTTTCCTAAATGCATCAATCACAGTTTATTACAATTGTTTGATTATCAAGGGCCAAAATAAAGATTCAAAGTTGACAAGTGTATTGCAATGAGTTAGATGGAAGTGTTTCTTTGATCTTTTAAAGGAAAATTCTGGTTACCAAATCACATTTGCTGGCATGTTGGATGTAGTAGATTAGAAACTAGAAATTATAGGGCTTGTATGAGGGTACAAATTAAACCACTGATCCAAAAGTTTAACCAGTGAGATAGCTCTTTCTGGCAAGGAATTGAGAGATATAATTCAAGATGTTTTCACCTTCAATCTAATAGTAGAAAAACAACTTTATGGTAGTTTAGTGTACTGGGGATCTTGAGATAATTGACATTTTTTTTTCACTCCCCATATGCCTGTCTTAGCATATTTCTTTTAATTAATGACAAACATTACTGGTTACTGGATCCAAAGTCATTATTTGCCAGAAGAAGGATTTTATTGATCAATATGACAAATAAAACATCATCTAGTTTTGTCTAAGTTTTGTCATTTCATTTTCATCAACAGATTTATTCTTGATGAGTTCATGTTGCATATCTACCATTCTATATGAATCTGATTGCCAAAAGTGCCTTCCTTAATCTGTGGCAGTCTTGTATTTACAGTTGAGTAGCTGCAACCATTTGGTGTGAGATGTACCATTTTAGTTTGCTGTCTCACCAGATGTGACCAGCTCAGAGATGAACAGTATTTTGGATATCATCAGGCCAAAAACTTTTTTTTTAGTATGAAAAAACAAAAGAAGACCAATGCACAGTGATATGTGAAACTTTCCCCAAAGTCATTCAATTACAATATGTTTATGTTAAAAAAAAAAACACAAACTGGCCAAATCCTTGATGTAGAACTGATTGAGCAAATCATAGCATTTACTGGAAACCTGGTACTTATCAAGCCAGTGTGCTGGAAACTGAGGATAAAAGGTGAATAAGGCATGGGAACTGCTCTGAAGGAATTCACAGAGTTGGAGATGTTTAACTATAAAGAAATAGTTATGACTTTTGGTCAAAATAACTTCTTATAGTAGCTTTCAACGCATCCTTTCCAAATTTATCACTGCAAAGATGAGAAAGGGGAAAACTCAATCACCAGAACAAAACAAGAACTGCCAGAATTTTGAAGAATTGTAGACAATTATAAGGCAGACAGGGTGGTATGTGAAAAGGCAATCATCAACATCTGACTTATCCTAAATTTTGATAGAGGTTGAATAATAGCACAAAGATGCCTTACGTGTTCCTTTTTAAATGACATATAGCAACCACCTAGAGGACTGGACTTTTACTCTCATATGTATTTCCATGAGGTTGACAGATGTTCTTAAATACCTTGCTCTCATCGCCCAGTACCCTGGTAAACAAAGAATGCAAATGCCAAAGATTTACTCTGGCAGGAAATTCTTGTGCACACACATGTGTTTGCATCTTTATACAGGTGTGTGTGTGAGCTGCTAGTGTAACAGGACATTATGAAAAGTATAGTTCTCTTCCAAAACGAATTACAAGGAAATATGAGGTAGCAGGGCATGCTGGGAATTCTATCATTTTTACGTACTATGTGGGTGGATTGCATAACACAATTTAAGAGTATAAAAAGAATAATAATAAGTTATTTACGTTTAAAAATTGTATTTTTAAATGTGTATTTTCATAGTACTTTAATAACATATCACATGGTGGCACAATAGTACATGAACATATTTTATTAATGAATACATGTACTTTTTTATATTAAGGGTTCATGCGGAATATAACTTGCTGATGATTACATAATCAAAAATGCTTGGAGACTATTAAGTAGAGAAGCAGAAAAATCATGCAGTGAGGTAGGGAAAAAGGCAGTAAAAAAATAGCCAACTACAGAGATGAGTTATATTAGTAATTCTACAGAGTTTATAAGAATTAAAGGGAGATCTGATAACTTAGGCAAACTTGCTACGTCTCACAAAGGCTATTGTTTTGTTTTGTTATAAAACAGCTTTATTCAGATACAATTCACATGACCTCCATGTAGTGTGTTCACAGAGCTGTGTGACCATAATCTCTCTCTCAAATAAATAAAATCTTTAAAAATTAATAATAAAAATTTAGTAATTAAAAATTTAAAAAAAGAAACCACTGCCAAGATCCAGGTAATGAAGATTTGTCCTTATGTTTACTTGTAAGATTTTATAGTTTTAACTCTCAAATTTAGACCTTTGATCTATTGTAAGTTGTGTGTGTGCATGTGCATGTGTGTGTGTATGGTTCAGTATCATTCCTTTGCATGTAGAACCTAGTTATCCTAGCACCATTGGTTGAACAGATGGCTCTTTCTCCATTTAATTGTCTTAGCAATCTTGTTGAAAATAAGGTGGCTACAGGATGGGGTTATTTCTGGACTCAATTCCATTCCACTGATCTATAAGTTTATTCTTATACCATACTGTTTTGATAGGGGTGGTTTTGTAGTAAATTTTAAAGTGGGAAGGGCAGCCTGGGTGGCTCAGTGGTTTAGTGCTGCCTTCAGCCCAGGGCATGATCCTGGAGACCTGGGATCGAGTCCCACGTCGGGCTCCCTGCAGAGCCTTCTCCCTCTGCCTGTGTCTCTACCTCTCTCTGTCTCTGTGTCTCTCATGAATAAATAAATAAAATCTTAAAAAAAATAAAGTGGGGAAGTGTACATTCTCCAATCTGTTCTTCTTTTTTCAAGATTATTTGGCTATTTGGGTACTTTGCAAATAAAATGAATTTTAAAATCGGATTTTCCATATCCACGATAAAAGAGCTTTGTGATTTTGACAGTCCCTACATTGAATCAATAGTTTTGGCAAGTACTGCCATTTAATAATATTAAGTCTTCTAATCTTTGAACATAACATGCCTTTATTTACTTAGATATTTGTCATATCCTTCAATAGTGCTTTTCAGTTTTCAATGTACAACACTTGCACTTTCTTGTGTAAATTTATTACTAGGTATGTTATTCTTTTGGGTAGCACTGTAAGTGAATTGTTTTCTTAATATCCTTTCATATTGTTTATTGCTACTGTACAGAAATACAACTGATTCTTTTCTTTTTAAGATTTTATTTATTTATTCATGAGAGACACAAAGAAAGGCAGAGATACTTAGGCAAAAGCAGGCTCCCAGGAGCCCAGGATCATGACCTGAGCTAAAAGTAGATGCTCAACCATTGAGCCACCCAGGTGCTCCAATATATGACTGATTCTTGTGTTGTTCTTGTAATCTACAATTTTGCAGAATTTATGTGCTCTAACAGATTTTATATGGAATCTTTTAGGGTTTTCTACGTATAAGATCATTCCACCTGTAAATAGAGATAGTTTATATTAGATACCTTTGCATATTTTTCTTGCCTAATTATTCTGGATAGGACTTCTAGTAAAATGTCAGATAGAAGTGATGTGAAAGTGGGCATCCTTTCTTGTTGATATATTAGAGAGTTAATAGAGAAAGCTTTCAGCGTTTCATAATTGATTTTTATATTAGCTGTGGCTTTTTCATATGTACTTTTTATAATGGTGAGGAAATTCCTTTCTACTTCTGTTTTACTGAATGTTTCTATCAGAAGATTGTCAGATTTTGCAAACTGCTTCTTTTTTTATCTGTTGACATGATCACCTGTGTTTTTCTCCCTCCCTTCTATTACAGTGTTCTATTACACTGATTGATTTTCATATGTTGAAACACCTTTTCATTCCTGGAATATATCCCATTTTTTCATGGTATATAATCCTATTAATATGCTATTATATTCTTTGTTCTATAATTTTTTGAGAGTTTTTATAGCAATATTAATAAGGGATGTTTGTCTGTAGTTTTCTTGTGATGTCTTTGGTTTTGGTAGCAACTGTTACCTCCTATTCTATCTTTGGAGCAGTTTGAGAAGGATTGGTATTAATAATTCTTTTAATTATTTATTTTTAAAGAATTCACTAGTTAATCTATTTCTGGTTATGGGTTTTACATGTTGGGATTACTCATTTTTTCTTTACTTGATAATATGTCTATGAGATTTTCTGTTGATTCCCGGGTCAGTTTTGGTAGTTTCTATATTTCTAGGAATCTGTCCATTTCATCTAAGTTATCTAATTTCTGGCATACAGTTGTTATAGTATTATGTTAAAATCTTTTTTATTTCTCTAAGGTTGGTAGAAATGTCCCTTTCATTTCTATCTTATCAATACAATTCTTGTCTTCCCCCCTCTCATTCTATTAAAGGCTTACAGTTGATATTTTAAAGAAAAAGAAAAACAACTTTTGGTTTTGTTGATGCTCTAGTTTTTTCGTTCTTTATATTGTTTATCTTTGCTCATATCTTAGTTTCTTCTTTCTGCTAGTTTTAAGTTTAGTTTTTTAAATATAATTTCTTAAGGAATAAGATTAATTTATTGATTTGAGCCACAAAGACCTCCTGCTTTCTCCTGGTAAAGTATCTGGTGATTCTAAACCTATGCTTATCTTGCAGATTTCCAGTAGATAGATTCTGATAGTTTTAACAAGTTTTCAGTTTTTGAGCTTCAGAGTTGCCTGTCCCACCATTTTTACTGATGTTTAGTTGGTTCAGAAACATTTTTCATTCATTTAGAATGGACAGTCTTATCATAAAGCTATGTTAACTTTTCCACGCTCTGTCACGATAAGATCTAAAAAGACCTGGACCACTGTTAGAATAATGACATAATGCTGATCACACTAGGTGAGGAAGTGACTATTATGTTGATGGCTTTGCTAAGATACATGCCCTACAAGGGTGAAGGAAAAACCCTACCACATTAGTAAAATTTTATGCATACAGGATAAACGTTCAGATTAGCATATCTTGCATCTCCCACCATGATAAAGGAAGCATAACTGATCTCTTTGTCATTTGTAGTAATTAACTAGCAATGTTGCAAATGATACATGACAAGATTACTTATTTGTTCATGAGAATTGTGGACAATAGTCTTATTTATGCTTATTTATATTTTCTGATCTCTTAGAATAAGTACTTTTGTTTGAAATATTATTTTTCAACAAAAAATTTAAATTCTCATAAAATTAATAAGAATGAGTGGGTAGACATAAAAAATTTGGACATAATTTTTCCTCGCTGAAGTCAAGATCCTTTATCTGTAAAATAATGATTTGATTATATTCGTTGTTTTCCAAAGTGCTCCTTAGAGTCTGGGGACTCTGTGGATGACCTCCAAGGGCTGTTGTTGGAGGAAATTAGATGGGAAGAGAGTTTCCAAGCAGGCAGTTTTCCAAGTCCTTCTCCAAGAATTAATGGAAAAAATTCCACTTTTGATATACATGACTTCTGTATAATATATATGAGTATTTTATTTTTAAAAGAAAAGACTCCAGTACTTTAAAAACATTATGAAATGTAATGTGAAAAATAATCTCTAAAGTTTTTTTTCTGACTATATACTGTCCGAATATTAAAATGTAATTATTATTTTGTTATTTTTCAAATTACCTAGAACATCATCTGAGTTTGGCCTAAACAACGATTTGGGGAATAAATAGAAGACAAAAGCATTAGGTTTTGGGTATTTTGAAAGTTTTAATAATAACAAATATTGCTGAGCCCTTGATTAATTTAATTAAAGTGATAAATTGCATTAGTTTCAAGTTTTACTATCTCAGAAATATTATAAATAGGGTATTTATAAATAAGATAATTGTCACAGGTAATTTTCAAGGTTTCTAGAAATCAATAGATAAAGGAAATTGTAAATACAAAAGCTATCTTATTGTAATTGTCTTGTGTTAATTTCTATCATTTAACCAGAAATGTAATTTTTCACTAGTTTTAACCAATAAGCATGCAATTCTTTTCTCCAATTTTTTTTAATTCTAATTCATTAACATATAGTGTAATATTGGCTTCAGGAGTAGAATTCAGTGATTTATTTAGTGATTTATTTAGTAGATTTAGTGACTTATCACTTACATATGACACCCAGTGCTCATCATAACAAGTGAGGAATGCAATTTATATCTTCAGAAAAAAATATGTAGTCCTGTTGTATTACTACCAAACACATGATTGTCATTGAATTCTTTCAGAAATATGTTTGATAATATAGGCCTAATTTTAACTTACTTTTCATATAGCTAGGATTTAGGTAAAATTATACTTTTCTCTTTGGATCATTACCAAAAAGGTTTCTATTTTTATTGATTTGAGACATTTTAAAATTCATGAAAAAAAATCAACGTACACATTTTTATGACCTTATTGTAGAGGAATAGACCAAAATAAGATTGCCTTCAAAAATATATATACATATATATTTTTTAAAGATTTTGTTTATTTATTCATGAGAAACAGAAAGAGGCAGAGACAGGCAGAGGGAGAAGCAGGCACCCTGTAGGGAGTCTGATACAGGATTCATCCCAGGTCCCTAGGATCATGACCTGAGCCAAAGGCAGATGCTCAACCACTGAGCCATCCAGGTGCCCTAAAAAATATATTTTTTAAAAAATACGAACCTCAATTCCTTTTCTTTCTTCTTTCCCATAGTTTTTTGAAGCCAAAAGACATTATGCCTGGGTAATGTCAGATATAAAATGAAAACATTAGGGCCATTAATTAGCTAATGATAATGTATATTTTATTTTTATGTAAATGAATGTTTTGTATGTCTTTTGCTTTTGCAAAATTTTAACTCTCTTATTTTCAATTGTTGGACATAAAAGAGATTTGAATTCATCAATATCAATTAACCAGAATTAAAGAAAATCCTGAGGGACATTTACTCCTTTTAAGTGCCTATAATAAAGAGAATATCATTAATTTTTTTCATATTATATAATTGGATCTGTATATTACTATTGTTGTTACTATTATTATTATACCTGCCATTGATTTAGTGCTTACAATATGCCAGACTCTGAATTTTATTTTGCAAATTCAGAATAATCCTTATAACAACATATTGGCCAGTTTTTGCAGATAAAGTGACAGATGCTCAGGGGAAGTTGGTGAAGTGAGTACATTTGTTTACCTAGGGACCTGGCCCTGAAAGAACCCCTGAGGAGGGATTTGTGAGGGAGGATAAGGCCTGTTTTCAGGCTTTATCTGGTGTGTAGGTGGAGAGCAGGTGAGCAAACTCTAGATACCTACAATCTGTAAAAAATGTATTTTATTTTTCAGTGGACTTCTTTAGTATATTTCACTAGCAGTGGGGTCTCTTTTCTTTATTCTTTAGTGGCTTTTGTAGTCTTGAAATTTTCCTGAAACTTTATTATACTTCTCTCTCTGTCCTGGGAGCTAGGAATGCTCCTCAGGGAGATTATCTACTTTAATAGCATTTCTTCAACAACAAGGATGCACCTAGAAGGAATGAGCTCAGTGAATTAAGTCAGTCAGAGAAAGACAAATAACATATGATTTCACTCTTAGGTAGAATTTAAGAGACCAAACAAACGAACAAATGAAAAAAAACTGAGAAAAACAAACAAAATAGATTCTTAAACTATAGAAAACCAACAGATGGTTGTCAGAGGGAAGGGGAATAGAAGATGGGAGAAATAGATAAAGGAGATTAAGAGTACACTTACCTTGATGAGCACTGAGAAATGTATAGAATTTTTGAATCATTATATTGTATACTTGAAACTAATATAACACTGTATGTTAATTATACTTAATAAAAATAATTTTTAAAAAGCATTTCCTCAGGCATTATTTTCTGTCTTTGGGCAGCTGTTGTGTATGTGTGTGAGAAGGAAAAACGAGGTTCCAGTGCCACAGCTAGCACAGTGATAATCTTGGGGATAAATACCCCATCAGTTTGGGTTTATGATGCTCTTGGATTCTTCCCCAGACACTCTGGCAAAATTGACTTTTACCTTGTGGCAGCCTTCTCTTTTGGATGTTGTATTTTATAGTTTCCCCCGTATTGGTTTCCCTGTCATCAAATACAATATGCTTTTGATGTTTAGAAATTTCCAAAAATGCTTTGTCTGATGTAAGCACTGTTTCTTGATTTCAGTACTGTTATGGATTTGTTTCTAATTTAACAACAGCCACATTTTTGTCATGTCAGTGGGATACAGGGTATGAGGAGAAGAAAACACGTATTTGGAGTCCATTAGATTAAAGCCTGCCATAAATGAGTTTTGTGAGCTATCTCATCTCAGGCTTAAAAGCTGATACTCAAGACTAAGCTTCATGTTTTTCTCTTTCTTGAAAAGAAATGTTATAACTATACTAATGGTGCTTTGATAATTGTATTTTTTTCTACTGTCTCATAGGTTTGATTTACCTCAAATATATTCTTTTTAAAATATTTATTAAGAGTGGAATTTAAGAAACAAAATAGAGGATCATAGGGGAGGGGAGGAAAAAATAAAATGACAAAATCAGAGAGGGAAACAAACTGTAAGAGACTCTTAATACTAATAGGAAACAAACTGAGGGTTGCTAGGGGGGAGGTGGGTGAGGGGATGGGGTAACTGTGTGAAGGGCATCAAGGAGGGCAGAGATGTAATGTGTCCTGGGTGTTGTATACAAATGGAATCATTGAACTCTGCCTCTGAAACGAATAATACATTATATGTTCATTGAATTTAAATAAAATTAAATTAAAAATAAAGAGAGATTTCAAGCCTGGTTAATGTTGTGATACAAAAAGATTAAGGGTTAGGACATGTGGGCGGCTCAGCAGTTGTGTGTCTGCCTTCTGCCCGGGGTGTACTCCTGGAGTCCTGGGATCAAGTCTCACGTCGGGCTCCCTGCATGGAGCCTGCTTCTCCCTCTGCCTGTGTCTCTGCCTCTCTGTCTCTCTGTCTCTCTGATGAATAAATAAATAAAATCTTTTAAATAAATAAGTAAATAAATAAATAAATAAAACATGAAGTATATCACAAACCATTATTAACCAAGGAAAGAACAGTTAACTTGTACTTCTGCTATGAGCTTGATCAAAATCCAATGACTAAATTTTTAATCCTTGTTATGTAACATATAAATATGTATGTTTACATATATATAAATATATAAGATATACATACAAATGTATATGTATGGTAAAAATATAAAATATATATTTATATATTACATAACATACATAAATATATAACATATATAAATAAATACATATATTTACATATATATTTCTTATTTAGGAAGAAAGTATTTATCTCTGGGCCATTTTCTCATAAGTAGGTATTCCCTACTTTCCCCCAAGGAAAGTTCCTGGAATATCGGTTGCAAAGATAAATTCATTATAATTTCACAAAGTCTCACAAAGATAATTTTTTTATACTTATTATAAGCCTAAGGAATATGTCTAGTTGGTTTTGTCAGAACCTAAGTGTTGGTGCCAGAACAAGATCACAAGTGCAAAGTGAATACTGAGAGAGGCAGCCAAATAAGTCAAGTCACCAGACTGGGCCATGTCAACATTTGCTTAGTGTTTGTATTTAGAATATAAAAATTTGCTTTAAGTCTGTTTTCTAGATGTTGTGGTTGGGCTAACATAACTACTTTTTAAAATAATTAGTACTAATGATAACTTTAGTTTATTTAGTGTTGACTACTTAAAAGAGTAGTAGTACTCTATTTCCATTATGTCCTTACCCTTAGAATCCACCTATAGGTTTTACTATCCATTTTACAATGATGGAACTGAGACTCAGAGAGGGAACTCACTCAACTGATGCTCAAACCCACATCCATCTGTGATTAGGATCTCTCCTCTTTAAAGTTATATTTGTTGTAGATCATATTTATTTTTCTTTTTAAAAAATTATTTTTATTTGCTTTAGAAAGAGAGAGTGAGAGAGTGTGCAAGAGTTGGGGACAGGAGAGAGGGAAGCAGACTCCCTGCTGAGTTCAGTGCCTGATGTGGAGCTCAGTCCCAGGAAGCTGAGATTAGGACATGAGCCCAAATCAAGAGTTGTTGCTTAACTGACTGAGCACCCCCAGGCGCCCCTCAAATTTATTTTTCTTACAATTTTTTCCTAACCTTTTCCTTAACTGACAAAAAAACCAATAAATTTGGCTCTGTGGTACAACTCAGACATTGTCATAGAAAATAGACATCGTGTTTGTAAAGAAATTCTGGATATTGTGTGACAGTAGTTTATTAAAACAGTGAGAGGGAAGAAAACGTTTTCTGTAATGCTGCAATGAGATTCATATACAGACACTCCAATTTAGTTGCTGATGTGTGTGGGTAGACACAGTTAGTTTAATAAAAGATGGTGACTTCCACCTGGTGTGTCTTGATTAGTGAAGGATGTACTTGGAAAATCACAACAAACTGTGATTTCGTGTATATGTGTTTCTAATCTATGGTTTCAAATCACCTAGTGCCTTTCACCAAACTGGTTTCCTAGCAAGACATTTTCAGCTACTTTGACAGTTATGATGCTTTTGATTAATTCTTACAAGTATTGTTAAAACTGTTAAAATTGCAGCAATTAAGATTTAATAGTACAACTGAGTTCAGGTAGTGAAAATCCACAGAAAATGTTTTCTGTTTGTCTTTGTCAGTATTTCTCTATCCTACTTTGTCAGTGAGAGGCACATATGTGTGATGTTGCTGTTATTAATTGTTTCAACATATAAAAGTAGGGAAAAACCTCCAATCATAGTAGAAATTTAAAAATCACTGTATACTTACTGTTTTAATGGTGTATCTTTCAGATTTATTTTTGTCCCTTCATTGCTTTCGCAGAACATCCATTCACCCATCATTTATGCATTTTTACTTTTATTCACTTATCCATTTATTTGTTTATCTGCCTCAAATTCAAAGACAAATGCAATATTATGGCCTTAAAAAATTTACAGTTCTCAGAGGAAGCAGACAGGGAAATAAGACCATGAATATTGCCTTGGATTGTAACATTAACTTTCTGTGGGAATCAGGAGAAGCCTCACAGAGATCGTGAGAAATAGCTGTGAAATTAGGTAAAAGTTGCTGTGGGAATTTTCAAGCCTAGTGTTTCTTCTGAACTCCCCCAATTAGCTGATAGAGATCTGGAGTAAAATCAGTTTTGATTAATATATTTCCCACTGTTTCTCCAGTTAGATAGTGTTAGAACTTTCTATGGGCTATAGACCTCGAGATCAGTTCATGCTTCTCCATCTCCAGCTTCCTATCCTTGTTCAAGGAAGGATAAAGAAAGAACTGAAATGGAGAGGCATCCATATAAGGAAGATAAAACTTTTCAAGAATACTTATGAGGCTTCCACTTATGTTTTACTGTGAAAACTATATCACATAGCTAATTGTATCTGTAATGAGAGTCTTGGTAACATAACCTTTTTTTTTTTTTTTTTTTTTTTTTTTAAATTGTAGGGAGGAAACAGAGAAATGACGCTAGGTAGCTAAATAGCAGACTTCACAGGGAGGACTTAATATATAGAATAAAATTGGAATCCACACATACAGAATATCAGCCTTCATTGTTGTGTGTTGAGTGCCTTAAGATACTGTGAACTCACCAAGAGATTATGAAAACTCTAAGGCTGAATTTTCTCCTCCCTTTTTCTTATGCTCCTCTTTTTTATTATGAGATATGGTGTATTAAGATAATGAAGATGCTTGTGCACTCACGTGTGTGTGTACGTGTGTGTGTGTGTTGTGTGTAAGCTATGATGGCAATACCATTTGAACTAAGATGGAGACATTGGATAACTTTGTTTCCAACACGCTGGTAGGTCCCCTCAGTCAACAAAGCATTTGTGAGACAAACTTGGTAATAAGCACAAAGCAGGATCCTTCTCCACTTTCTTAACCCAAGAGAAGAGAGGTTGTACAGGAAATTGAAACTTCACTTGACAGAGCTTCAAACGGGAAGTCACTTTACATATGTAGTTATATTTTATTGATCTACTACTAGTTTATAAACTTGAGAGTAAAACCCGATGTGTGAAACAAAAATTTGATTGGTGTGAGTCCAAAAGAGAGGGAAGCAGATGAAATGGAGACAACAAAGGACGGTTATTTCAGGTTTTACTATAAGGGTAGCTGCTGTGTGTCAGGGTGGAGTGGTGTAAGGTCTTGGGAATAATAAAAAGGTTTCTAGCTTGATGGACTGCATGGATAGCAGCATCATTATTTAAGATTTAGAAAAAAACAAGATACAGAAGAGGTTCGGGAAGAAATGTAAGATATTTGCTGTTTGGGAATTACTGAGGGATTTAAATGGTTCCTAGTGCCTTTTCTCATTAGACTGTTAGACATCCAGGTCTCAAGCTTGATAAACTGTTATGAGCTGACCATATGTATTTGAAAATTATACACATATTAGTATATTTGCTAGGGTTACCATAACAAAGTAGTACAAACTTGGTGGCTTAAACAGATATTTATTATTTCATAGTTCTGGATGATAAAAGTCCAAAATCAAGGTGTCAGCACAGCCATACTTTCTCTAAAGGCTCTGGGAGAGGATCCTTCCTTGCCTCTTCCTAGATTCTGGTGGTTGCCAGCAATCCTTAGCTTGTAGATGTATCATTCCAATCTCTGCCAATGTCTTCTCATGGAATTTGGTCCTGTGTGCCTGTATCTAAATTTCCTCTTCTTTGTAAGGATACCAGTCATTCACGGGACTAGGGCCCATCCTGATTCACTTGACTTCATTTTAGGTTGATTACAAATCTGCAAAGACCCTATTTCCAAATAAGGTCACATTCACAGGGGTCGGGGGAGAGGACTTCAACATATCTTTTCAGAGGACATAATTCACCCCAAAATGACATGTGTGGCAAGGAAGACACAAAAACGAATGTGATCACCCAGACAAGATGTGGATTGAGAATAGGACCAGTAATAATCTCTTGGAAGTACTGCACCTTGAAAGGGGTGTAAGCTAATAAAGGAGTGGGGGGGATATAAAAACATGATGTGGTCAACAGGGTAGAAAAAGTAATCCAGAATAGCTTCATTCTGGCAAATGCATTATAGAGAAGAGATTTGATAAGAAGGTTAAAAATCTTTAAAGATTTCAAGTAGCATGAATACAGGGAATAGACCACTGTAACTATTGCCAAATATGGAGAGGGACCAGTGTGGGGACAGGTTAATAATTTAGGATACCACAGCATTCCAGACAGATTTTGATAGCTGCCCAAAACAAGATGTAGCAGTGGGAAGGAGAGTACTGGACATATCAGTGACATAAAGTCAAAAGAAGCTGGTGCTGGATTGGATATAGAACAGGGGTCAGGGATGACTTCCAAGGTCTTTCTTTAGCAAACTGTAAGGCTGGGTTGGCACTATTGAGATAAACAGTGCAGCGAGTCCATGGAGAGAAGATGATTTCAGTTTCAAGTATGTTGATGACGTATCTGTCATATTTTCCAGTGGCAGGGTCCAATATGCTGGTGCATGTAAGTGTCAGAGACAAAAAGAGGATTAAATCCAATTGTAGATATTTGAAAGTCATCTGAAAAGAAAGATGATAATTCATACCATGAGAATGGGTGACATTGTCCAGAGAGATAATAGATTTACATGGGAATATACTTGATGTACCTGGAGGGATAGGAGAGAAAAGAAGCACCACCAAAGAGATGGGGAGATCCAGAGAGAGAGGTCAAGGGGAAGACTAGGGGAGCATTGTGTTAAGATAGAGGAGAAAGTCTCCATGTCCATGGGGAGCAGCATTAAAGACCGCAGCGTAAACTGCTGTGGGAGATGACAAGTGGAATGAGAGCTAAGAGGAGTCTATAAACTTAAAAAACAAAACAAAACAAAACAGTGAAGAATGATCATCCAAATTAAGGAGGGAGGAAGAGTGAAATGATTTGGAAATGTTAAATCTAACTTTTAAATGCTATTCTCATGCTATTTATAAGGAACATGTTGATTATGTATTTTCTGCCCTTGTCTGTTTCTTTGGGCAGCCAATGCTGGTAGTGTCAACCAGAGAAGCTCTCTTTTACGTGGTCTGCCATCACCCCTTCATCAGAGCACTTCCTGACAGCCTTGTCCTGTCACCGGAAAGTCACTCCCTCCCTCCACCACACTAGTGGCCAATGAACTCTCCCTGGGGGGCTCTGGAGATGCAACTCACAGTTCCTGCCACATGACTGAGATCCAGAGTTTTGACATAGAGTTTTTGTATCATGATTTGTTTACTCAAATATTTAATTAAATATTCTTTCTTTTCTTGGCAATCGAATAAAAATCATATCGGACCAATGATATTTCCTATTGTTCCTCTGATCTGTCATATAATCTCTCTTTAGATCTTGCAGATAACTACTTTATTCAGGTTTTAGTTTTTTTCTATTACTATTACAAGTTATACCTATTGTTATTAAACATTAAATGCATGTGGATGAGGGGTGGGTATTTTCTTCCTTTTTCACTCACAGTACATGGTTTCAAATGGGTTGGATGGAAAGCTTTGTACAACCACACTTAGTTAGGGAACATTAAAGTGATTTCATTTTGGTTCACTCACTTGTGATCCAAAGAGGGTGTTGTGGTATTGGTTTTGATAAAACTTCACAACCAATGGGAATCTTTTTTGAGTTAGTGTGGAGTGGCCTTAATGCTGGAAATAATCCTGTTGGCCAGGACCCCAGAGCTATACAGATGAGAAAAGGATGCAGGAAATTCTGTTGTTTACACATGTGTCTGTAACACTGAGCCGCTAGAGCAGCCCAGCAAGCCCAGAGGGTAAGATGCCTAATAACCTTGTGGTTTTCTATTTAATTATTATATTTTCCTGCTGGAGCAGAGCATGTGGTATTCTCGGAGCAAAGAAAAAGACAGTTACTTATAAGATGCAGAACAAAACTACTGTAGGTCTGGGAAACAGAGGGATTTGAAGTTTCTTCTTAAAGTGGACTTGATTCCTTCCCTCTTTCTTCCATTTTCCACTGTTGATATTATTTATCCTGACAGCTTGCCATACTTTTCCTGTTTTTTAAAAAATAACTATACTAAGCACAACTCAGGTAAGAATTTCAACTCTAAATGTAGACAGTCATAGATTATGTTGATATTAAGACTTTGTTTTGTAGTTCCAAATGAATATGAGTTAGTCAATGTGTTTGAAGTAATCTATATTCTTAGAGTTTTAAAAAAATGCAAAACTGTTATGCAAACCCTCATATTTATGCTTCATGCATTCAGAGTTATTTTTATTTTGATGGATAGTCCTCATGCTGAATTTCTGTTATTGTTAACAGAAAAATATACCTCAAACTTGGAACTAATATTGATTTCTTTATAGAAGTTACCTGGGCAGTATGGAGGAGATAGGGACATAGAATGAAATAATAAAAATCCTGTACATGATAAAAAAGAAATGGATCTTTATATGGGAAGTAATAGTAGAACTGAAGGGAAAAAAAGATCTATGGAAACCATTGGGAAATACTTGTTCATGTTTTCCACAAAGATAAATTATAAACTGAATATTGAGTGGTTAAGTCTATTAAATAGAAATATAATGAAGATATTATTTAAAAATAGAAACAAGTAACATATGCAATTGAAATACACAATGATAATTCTTAATATTCTCATTTATATCAACACTAGCTTTTTATTTTTTGAAATCATGCAAATACACTTTTGCTAATAGCTTTGTGGAATAGGGTACTGTTACAACTTTTGACTGAATGCCTTGTTTTTAGTCATTTTTGTTGAATATCCTTGCATATACATTAAACATTTCTGAATTCTGACTTTTATGCACATTTTTAAATAAGCATTAGATGAAAAAGCAATCTTAAAATGCTAGAAATACAGTATCTGTGTAATTTTCCTGTGATTTTGTAGTATTGACTTAAGGGATCAATAAATCTATTTGAATGACATTTAGAAAAATGCTATATGTGGATTGCTTTTTTGCAAAACTTTAAAAATTTAGTTTTCTTGTAAAATGACAGATGATATAATTTTGCATTCTTCATGTTTTTATTGGATTCAGTAATTGCATGATCACTAGCATATAGCTTCCTGGTGCCTTGATACAGTTGTGGTCTTGAAATTTATGAGGTTTTCCTCTAATTATCAGAGCCACAAATATAATGATGATAATTCTTTAAAATTAAAAATGATATAAAGACAGCTTCTATTTGAAGAAGTACCATTTCTCCTGGGCTGATACTGCAAGGTTAATTGAATTTTTCTATAATGGTAAAACCTTCAAAAATCTTCTTCTTAGCAAGATTTTAAAGAAGCCTTGAAAGAAAAGTCCTGCTTCCCGAGCTGAGTCTTAAAAATCAGTGGAATGTAGATAGTTGTTGAAAAACAAAAAGACCGTTCTACTTTGTAGTAGTAGTTGGAGCAAAGAGTTTTGAGGCATGAGCTATGAGGCTATGAACCTCATTGGAGAAGAAGAAAAACTCACCATTGTGAGTAGCAGACATTGGGCTCAAGAGTGAGACAAAGTTGTGAAACACAGAGCACTGTATACTCTGAATATACAGAGTAATTTTGACCCTATATATTGTACAGTGAGGGTGATTGCAAATTTCTGAAGAGATGGGGAGTATTTATTCTTCTTTGCTTTGTCATCTCCATCATCATCATCATCATCATCATCATCATCATCATCATCACACTACCAGCAAATAATAGCATTTCCTATGTGTAAGGTAATTTACATACGTATCTACAACTTTGATAGTTGCTTAATAGAATGAAATTCATATCACATATCTTCATTTTACACGAGGAAATTTGATGTTCCGAAATGTAAATGATTTCTCTAAAGCCACAGATATAGTACGTTCTGGAGCTAGGTTTCCAAATAATGTCTTTCTGGCTCCAAAGCTTTTCCACTCTGCTCCACTGGTATTTTAGGAATGTGAGTCTGGCAGAAGTTGAGCAGAATGGTTTGGGATGGCGTTGGGGTAATAGCATGCAGGGAAGAGACAGTGAGACGACATCCGTAAATCCAAGCTAATCACAATTCTCTCAGGTGGTCCACTCTTACTTTAGGGAATAGACAGAAGAAATTGATACTGAAAATAAGCAGTTTTTATACTTAAATTGGCGATTCTCATATTCAACACTTAGGCTTTCCTCTCTTTTATTTTCTTGAACATTGTATTCAAAGAAGATGTCTTTTGATTTCTCAGAGGAAGTTTAATCACTGATTTTCATCAAATATCACATATTCATAAGAGAAACGCATGTGGTTATTGGAAATGATATTGGGAACACACTGGCGTTCTTTTGTTTGTTTTTGATGAGTGATATGAATGGAAAGACCCCATGATTATCATGTAAGTTTTATTTGAATGGGTGAAGAGCATATATAAAATTTATGTTGCTAATAGACAATGCAGAGTACAGTACATCAGTAGTAAAAAGAATAAGCCCCATTTAACATTTTTCCTCGTATATCTAAACTTTAAATATATTTAACTTTTCTCTAAATAGAATATTTTATAAATATATATTATAACTATATATATATAATAGTGTCTGTGCTCTCATTTTAGAAATGTACGATCTACTGTTTTAGAAGTTTATTGTCATTTAAATAGGCTTTACTGGAGTAATGCCTTTTTGCCATATGCCCAAACAGCTGAAGATAGTTGTAATGTAAAGATTCATTCCTTTAAATATATCATTAAGAAAACAATAAGTAAAAAAAAAAAAAAAAAAAAAAAAGAAAACAATAAGTATATTTGTCAGCTCAAATACTTTCATCACTGACCTTAGGTTAGGACATTTCATTTTAATTAAACAGATCTAGGCTGTTTTCCAAGATTCTATTTTATAGAGAGTCTTTTACATGTTCAATACCTGGTCCTCAGTGTTTGGTCCTCAATGCCCTGATCAACTGTTGATGCACAATTGTTATCAAGTATTATAAAATAGAAAACTGGTTATCTTATAGGAGGAAAGCAGCCTATCAAAGAGAAGATGGGTTGTGCTCAATACCATTCTATTAAGGTCATAGCTTTGCAGATTACTAATATTTTTATATATTTAAATACCTGAGTGACTTGCATATGATGATATTTACTATGAGTTGCTGTTATATGTAGAAAAGATAAAAGAATATTTGCTGTTAAAAACTGATAGAAGGACTTTTTTTGGTAGCTGAATACAGAAGTACCCTTTTGAATAAAAAACATATTCATTGCAGAGCTTTTAAATGGTATCCTATAATCCTTGTCTTTAATTTGTAGAATTAAAGCCCTCTTCCCCCCAAAAAATAGATGTGCTGGAGTACTACCATATCAGAGGCAGACCCACCAGAGCAGAATGAAGAGCACCATTCAGAGAGGTAGGAGGAGACCCATGAAAGAGGAGTCTTTCAGAAGCTAAGTAAATGAGTCATTGCTGAAAGATGAAATGGCCAAGTTATATAAAATGCTACTGAGTGGTCAAGGAAAATAGGAGTTAACTGTTAATTAGATTTTGCAATACAGAAGTTATTGATTTTCTGTTTTTGCAGAGATCTAGGCTTAAAAACTGGTAGAGTGAGTTCAAGAGAGAGTGAGATGAGTGAAAATATCTTCTAATGGTTTTTACTATAAAAAATATCAGAGAAATGTGATGGTCCCTGGATGGAGATCAAGATGATTTTTGTTTTTCAGGTTGAAGATATTATAGCATGTCCCTTTGCCGATAAGAATGACTTAGGAGGGAGATTTAATTTTATTAGAAAGGAGAGAGAGAACTCTATTTGTAGGAGTTAAGTCTTTAAGTCAGCTAGTGGGGATTCAGATGGAACCTGCAAATGGGAAGTTTGACTTTAGGGGCAAGGATGATGTAGAAAGAGGCTGAGATCAGGGTTACCACAGGGCTGATAAGTGTGGTAGAGCCAGAGAATGGTAGTTGTCTTTTGATAACTTTTTTTTTTTTTAAAGTGAAACAGAGGGAAAAAAAGAATAACTTCATCAAGAAAGATGGAAGAGTTAAGGAAGAAGATGGGTGGAGTTTTGGAGAATGGGAAAGTGAAATGATAAGGGAAATGGAGTAGGGTTGGCTGTGCAGTGCTAAGGGCTGATGTGATATTCAGAATCAAGAATTGAAGTGAGACCTGAAAGTAAACCATGTTTTCTCTAAGTATTAGCAGATGCTCAGGTAGGTGCCTATGTGGAACAGGCAGATAGTTGAATGCCAACCAGAATTGGAGTTTTCTAGGCAATAAGGTTAAGAGAATGCCAATCTAGCTGAGCATAAATTGTTAATTAATGGGGCTTGGAAAAGGGAAGGAGTATCAATATGAAGTAGGTAATAAATGGTTAAAAGATAATGGGATCAGTTAATAGGAGGTCCAAGTTAGGTCAAAGAAGAGAATTTTGTGGACCACAGAAGGTAATCAAAAGGGTGCTTAACATGGAAATGGAAGAAATGCTGTATGGTAATAGTATCTAGGGTATATACCAGCCAGTGGGTGCATGAGGTAGAACTATTGGAATTGATAGGAACGGAAAGATGAGAATATTGTAAGGATACTGCATGTGAAAATATTTTGGACATGAAATTAAGTTTAGTTCCATTACAACCAATTAGTACCACCCTTGGTTTTACTAGATACATTTTATTTCTTATTAGTAAATGTCTTTGAATTTACTTAAATGGGAAAACAGTCCTGTTATAAAAATACATGGAAAAACATGGTGTTTTATATGTGGATTATATTATGGTAAGAAGATAAATATCCACAAGTGGACACTAATTTTAGTACCCATTCCCATGCTGAGACTAATTTTGTTCAGAATTTCCTCCACTTACCTTCTTATTTTTTTAATGCATCCATCGCCTCATATAGTTACCTATTTATTTATTTTTTTTAACTTTTTAAAAAATTTTTATTTATTTATGATAGTGAGAGAGAGAGAGAGAGAGAGAGGCAGAGACATAGGCAGAGGGAGAAGCAGGCTCCATGCACCGGGAGCCCGACGTGGGATTCGATTCCGGGTCTCCAGGATCGCGCCCTGGGCCAAAGGCAGGTGCCAAACTGCTGCACCACCCAGGGATCCCCTATAGTTACCTATTTAAAAATGTTTAACTGAAGTGTAGTTGACATATAATATTAAACTAGTTTCAGGTATACAACGTAGTGATTCAGCGATTCTATACCTAATGAAATGCTCACCAGGATAAGTGTATTATGATATTATTGACTGTATCCCCTCTGCTGTCCTCTATTTTTAATGATGTTTTGCTTGGTCTTACAGACTGTATTAGAGAAGGATCTTCAGGGAACAATAAGATATAGACATAGAATTTTTCACATCTAACGAATTGTAAGCCCATAATTTTTCTCGATGTTCATTATATTGCCAAAGTTTTGGATAAAGATTAAATTATATTTGCAAATGATGGTCAGAAACCATGAACTACCTTTATTTTAATATTTAATTTTTTTTTTCTAAAAGCCAGGCTGTCTAAATAGCTTAAAATAAATGGGATTTCTTTTAAACTTCTCAGATGAGAACGTGGAACAGTCATATCCAGTGTTTTGAATCATGGCCATTTTATTTTGATGTGACTATTGTAGCATCTCCTCTTCTACATTATGTGACCATGTGGCAGAGAATGAAAATGTTCTGTTCATTTATATTTGAATGATAGCTATGATGCTGATGTGTATTTACATTATCAATAGAATGCATTTTCAAACATATATTTGAAAATAATATTATTAGCAATCATCTTAGTTTGATGCATAAGTGAGAAGCCTCTGTAAGACAGAGATAGAAATTTTGTGAGAACACACTGAACATAAGTTTGAAAATTCAAAACAAAGTTTTCTATTTCTGGAAAATTCTCTATGAAAAAGAAAAATCCTTAAATTTTTGGGTTGCTCTAGAGTAGAGCTATGCAACAGAAGTAGTGTTCAAGCAACCTTTACAATCTGAAGTTACATTTAAAAAATAAATGTAGGGCACCTCAGTGGTTTAGCACCACCTTCAGCCCAGGGCCATGCTGGAGACCCGGGATCGAGTCCCATGTCAGGCTCCCTGAATAGAGCCTGCTTTCCCTCTGTGTCTCTGCCTCTCTCTCTCTCTCTCTCTCTCTCTCTGTCTCTTATGAATAAATAAAATGTTTAAAAATAAATAAAATAAAAATTTAAAAATGTGACATAGATTTTAATAACATATTGTACTTAACCCAATATCTTTAAAATATTACCATTCTAAAATGTAACCAATATAAAATTAATGAAATAGTCTACATTTTTATTTTCCACACTGTGCCTAATTTAGACTTAGAGTACATCTCAGTTCGGACTGCCTTCATTTCAGTGGTTTTCTAGCACCATCAGGCTTGTGACTATCCAGTTGGACAGCACAGACTATTATACTCCGGAATATAAATAATTACACAGTACTCTCTTAGCAGGTGTAGGTCATGTGTAGGGCATTACATTTATCTCCTTGTTGTAAATGGAGATAAGTGTTTGAGCGACCTTTCTAAGGAACAAATTTACCCCAGGTTTTCTGATTCTGAATCCAGTGCTCTCTGAGTGCCACTCTCCATTCTGATGGTGGTTATGTTGCTGTATTTATGTTATACTGATTCTGAGAAGTGTGTACAATATGGTGGCCTCTGGAAATAACTGGTACTAATATGTTCTCCCCTTGCTGTAATTTAAAAAAATCTAATTGGTGTGAAAAGTAAGCAGTAATAAAAATGATCAACTCAGGACACTTGGGTGACTCAGTGGTTGAGTGTCTGCCTTTGGCTTAGGGCATGATCCCAGGGCATGAACGAGTCCCACATTGGGCTCCCTGCATGGAGCCTGCTTCTCCCTCTGCCTATGTTTCTGCATCTCTCTCTGTGTGTCTCTCATGAATAAATAAATAAGTAAAATCTTAAAAAAAAAAAAAAAAGATCAACCCAATTTTAGGATTCCACACATTTCTCAGTTTTTCTTTTCTTTTCTTTTTTTTAAATAAATTAAGTGAAAGAATCAAATCTGGTAGAACAGAGAGATAGAAAAAGTAAAAATAGAGGTTTGGAGGAAGATTTAAAACTGTGGCATTATAGGGATTATTTGAGAAAAAGTTGAAAGGAAATATTTATATGGCTGGGAGGGCAAATAAAAACATAGCAAGTTTTCAGAAATATAAGGGTTTAATCTGGTCTTCAGCTTTTTGCAGTTCTTTGCACATGTCTTACATTTTCTATTTTAGGGGCTGGAAAGCAAGATCTCTTGAGAATTGTAAACACTAGCTGTTGACTTCCTGTTGTTTTGACATTTTTAATCCAATTCCTGGTCTTTACCAGGGGATTAAAACACTATGCCTACAATACAAACAGATAAAAACTGATTTCAGATCAATTAGCAATTTGCTGGGAACTCTGCTTTTTAGTTAAATTGCTTTACTCTTTAGTGTTAACTTCTCTGATGCCAAAGGGCAAACCCCCAAAATATCAACACTTAAAAAGATGATAGATGATTGGAGACTCTTTCTAAACAGAGTACAAAGACATTTTGGCTAAATGGAAAATGTATGGACAGGAAAAAAGTTTCATTAGCATGTATAGTAACTAATCTTGAAATCAAAATCTAACATTACACTTTTTAATATTTCATGTCTTAAGATTATAAATTACATTTTCCCAGTGAAGTCAAGATTTTAGATCTCATTATTACAAGAGGTAACAAGTATTATACAACCACAAGCTTTGTATTTCTGGACAAAGTATTTTCCTCCAAATAATGTATCTGAAAGAGGATTACTTGTTTTATTACATTAAAATTGATAGAATTGGAACAAAATATATGATTTATATCAATTTACTCTTAGGAGAGTCCATAGAAATGTAATGAGGCTATAAATCTAATGCCAGTAACTAAGATAAAAAATCTACATTTTCTCTAAAAATCAACATATCATCAACTGCTGTTCTGATAATTTTTGGTGATATATATGTATATATTACTATTTCTCTTTTTGTTACATGATATAAGAACATTCAGTTTTAAAAAATGTCATTGTTTCACCTTCACTTTTTTTTAATATTATTTTATTTCAGTGTTTCTGAGTATTAGAATCTTCCTTACCAAGACAAAAGAATTGATTTAATATCTTCATAGTACTTTAAGGGAATGTAGTACTATAAGTGACTATGTTTTAATTATATATGAAATCAATTTTACATATCCCTTTTATATTTTTACCATTTATGTCACAAGAGATACAATGTACTTTCTGGAACTTACGTTTCTCCTATTCAGAGGTAGATAGCCTTGTGATTTCAAAGTAGATTAGTCATGTATTTTAATAGAAAACATAGTTATGAACCTTGGGTAGATCCATATTCACTAATAATTTTATTTTCTCAACTTCCTCTGCAATCACATTCATAAAGACTTATAATTCAAGGTCTAAACCTGACCTGCAGAAATTTGCAGTTTCAAGGACTTAAATGAGCTCCTGTGGTATTACGCTTTGAACACATTGCCATGGGTGGGTGGAGGCAGCTGGTTTCCTGTTTAAAATATTTTTGAGAACTTTTAGAAAGTTCAGTTCATTCTCAGCTCACAGTTCCTTCATAAAAGAAGAGTTGAACGTTTATAAATATTTATATTTGTAAGATTAATCAGGAATATGTGATTAAACTCCAAAAATTGGGTTAGTTTGTTTGTGTTATAGTTTATGCAATTCTGTTATAGCCAGTTCTTCCAACATGTTCAAAATAATTTGTTTTGATTCTTATATAACAAAATTTTGGTTCCATTTTAAGATGTGAAAACATCGTGATAATTTGCTGCAAGTGAATCTTTGGAGGAAAAAAACCTAATATACGCTTGAATTTCTGTGAGTCAGATTTCACAAGTAATCACAATGTTAAGTTCCATGAGAACAGACATGTATTTATTTATGTATTTGTTTAAAGAGAGAGTGGTAGCAGAGAGAGGCAGAGGGAGGAGGAGAATCTTAAGCAGGCTCCACACTCAGCATAACGCCCAATATGGGGCTACATCTCACAACTTTGAGATTATGACCTCAGACAAAATCAGGGGTTGGATGCTTAACCAGTAGAGCCAACCAGGTACACTGAGAACAGACATTTAAATCCATTTATTTCCTAATGCTTTTTCAAAGCTCTGGAACAGTGTGCCTGGCACATAGGAGAAATTCAGTAAATATCTGTCAAAAGAATATGTGAATATTCAAAGCTCAAAAGCTGAGAAATGTTTATCCTTATTCTATGTCAGAAACATGCAGAAATGATATTATTATATACACATGTGTATAGTTTTAAGTACATGATCATCAAAATACACTGTTTTATATGCATTTGCTGCTTTTTGTCTTTTATTTTGCCTTCTTTCACACAAGTTGTTGAAATGATTTTAAAACCCTAAAGTTGTTGAAAATTGGAGTAAAATGGAGATGGACATATACATAGGTACTTTTAAATGATTAAAACTACTATTGTTAAATTGAACAAAGAGGCCATTAGACTGATGTCACACGATGCTGTGGTGACCTGCATAAGCAAACCAAAATCTACAATAGCCTTAAGATTAAAAGATTGAAGCCAAAGGACAGCCAATCAGAAATGGCCAACTAGGCTTTAAGCTATAGCCAAACATTAATTTCCTCACTTTGCTTCTGCCTTTTCTCTACAAAAGCCTCTCCCTGAGCTCCTACAGGTAGAAAGCTACTATCCACTTCTAGTTTGGAGCTCCCTCGATTTAAAATCAAGTTTTTTTTCAAAATTTTAAAATGTTGAATAGACCCCAGTTTATCTTTTAAAGTTATGTAATTACCACTACTTGCTTTTGATTATGTGAATTCGAGTTTGTATAACAATTTTTCAGTTAGATTTAGAGTGACAGAGAGGTTTGAAGGAGTATTCATCTTTGAATAGGGCGTATTATGTAAAGGGAAGCTGGTTTAAAAAAATAAACAAACAAAAACCTAATAGGACCAAGTATTTGTAAACAGATGGTAAGCAGTGTTTTCACATGAATTTCTTAGGTCTTTGTTTTATCAACCAAGGAAGTTATTTGTAAACCTCAGTGAAGAACTTTCATAAATGGACAGTCATTTGCATAAACACACTCAGCAGGTGGTAAATCCCTGTTCAGATGTCACTGTGCATCATGCATATGACTTCCATCTGATTAAAATAAAAATTTGACAACAAAAAACCCAAAGGATTTCTTTCACAGTTCTATAATGTCATTAGAAAAATATTTCTCCCAATCTGCTTTAACAATCTAGAAAATAAAGTCTTTTTTTTAGTTGCTTAGTCTGCATTGCTTTTGAATGCTTCCTGAATGCAGGATATTCTCTTGGTATTGATAAATTTAGTGATTTTTTTTTTCTTTGAGAGAGAGAGAGAAACAGTTTTCTTGCTGTATTGATACAATGCGAACTTTAAGAAAGTGACTGATTAAAAAAAAAAAAAAAGAAAGTGAGAGATTTAGACAGGCACAGGAGTTTTGAAAGGAATAACCAAGGTGATTAAGTGATTGAAAGGCAGTAGTCTTTCTGGAAGGTTGGAATAGGAGAGGTAGCAGGGATGACATGTGATGATCCTGGTGTTTCGTGAAGCATGAAGGACAGCAGTCTGCCTCTCATAGGTAAGGAAAAAAGCTGAGTTAAGAGAGTGAGTGTCTGGAGCTAGAGGAGACAAATGTTAGACTGACTTTGGATTTAATGCACTGAGTGTGTTTACTTAAATGGGAAAATGATTCAGTCACCAAATGTGGGCATCTTTTGTTATCCATGTTGGAAATATATAAGATTTTCTTACAGAATGAAATAGAACCCCCATGAGGTATAAGCATAAATATACGTAGATCATTAGATTTTCACTGTTGCATAATCGATGCTTAATCTTTTATTGTTAAACATTTTATTGTTGCAAATAAGGAGATTGCAAAAACTACAAGTCCATAGTTGAGTTTACAGAAAGGAAAATCAGCTTTTCATATGTTATTAGGAAGTTTCCATATCTTATTTATTTTTAAGAATTATTTATTTATTTATTATTATTATTTTTATTTATTTATTTAGAACAAATGTGTGAGCAGAGGGGCAGAGGGAGAGGGAGAGAATCCTCAGACTTCCTGCTGAGTGCAGAGCCCCACAATGATCTCATGACCTGAGATGAAATAAAGAGTTGGCCACCCCACTGACTGAGCCACCTGAGGAAGTTTCAGGACATTTCAATATTTTAATGGGAAAATACATTTGAATAATTTTATTTAAAAAGATTCAAAATCCACATTATATTAATATGTCAAGTAGTTTTTGTTGTACTTTATGAAAAGTGTTGAGTTTTTAAAAATGCATTTTGTAACAAAAACTTAAGTGTTAACCAAAGCAATTATTTCAGAAGAAATTTCCCATTTAGGTCTTCTAAATTTTATAATCATGTAGAAATTATGGCTCTATGTGATCACCTGATGATGGAAGTTATTAAGTAGTAGAAAACAACTGTCTGTGGAGGCTCATTTTAAGTGATAGTAAAGCATTTTAAAAACGGTAAGGAATTTGAGTAGTTTCTCTGTATGTTAGCATTAAATATCTGTATAGCACAAATTAAAGCTTTTGCATATTGAGTATTATTTGAGTAGGTTGATATTCTGAATAAATCATGAGGAAGAAAAATAAATCAAGAATTTAATGAATGTTTAAGAATCACCTACTTTTACAATAGAAAATATACATATTTTAGTTCAAATTGGAACTTCTACATTTTTTGTGAAATATTCCCTCTGGCAAATTAGTATAGGAATAGACCATTGACACCCAAAGGAAGCTGAATTATTTTGGTAATCCAAGACTAAAGGCTTGGCTAGAATAAGGAGTGAGATCTCCAGGCGTGCAAGTACAGGAAGCATGGAGCTGCTGGAGTGGAAAAGTGAGGAAGGGCGACCAGCAGGTGAAATTGGTTTTGAGGCAGTAAGAATTCTGAACTAATCCTGAGAATAACAGGAAAGCAAATGGAAGGGGTTTCAGCAAAGATGAAATCATCCAATCAAAAATATAAAAATATCTCTGCAATTGGTGGAAGGTTCCTGAGAACCACTGGTATTCTCCTCTGGGAACCTGAGTGAGGCGGGGTGTGCTTGCACTCAGATGAGTGAGAAGGAGAAAAGTAAACAGAGATTAGAAACTTCCTAGACAGTGAAATGAACAGGACCTGGTAATTGATTGGAAATAGGGGATGATGAACAATGATCAGTAAGAGAAGTATAAATTTTTGGCTTACACAAACTGAGGGGATGGCGGTGACTTTGATTAATGGGGGGAAAAAATGGAAGAAAGCCAGTTAACCTTCAGTAGACCAAAAAATGGAAGAGCCTCCCTAAACTCCCTGAAGCAGCAAAATTCATGCTTTCTATTTCCACATAAACACAAACAGCAAATAACTCTTTTCATTTCCAACAGGCCTGAGGATTTCACATGAATAAAATAAACTTAATCTGTTAAGGCCCAATAGACATGCATAAACATAATTGCATACATATGTATTTTGGCAGTTGTAAACTTTTTTAATTGAATGGTTCAATTAGTTTCCTCTAGGTTCATTAATTGAATATCTTCTACATTCTAGTCACTATGAACAGAAAAATAAATAAAAAGCAAGTTGCAGAAGCTCATAGAAGCTCATAGACTGGTGGTAGAAGCAGGTATATTAAAATTATGATGTGATGTCACAAATCCAGAACAAAATAATAAACCAGAGCATGGGGCCACAGATAAAAAAAAAAAAGGAACAAAATGACCAGTAAACTTAGTTTAGATCCCTCATTTTTCTCGTTATTAGCCATCATTCCCCCTCACCCCCATAACGTGCACAAACACAATATACACACACACACAGGTGCACACACAAATTACCAAACTGAACAGTATTTGGGTTTTCAAATAGTTTCTACACCAACCTTTTTTTATAGGCACAAAATCTTTTCTTTTTTTAAAGACTGCGTAGTTCATATAAGCATAAGCTAAGAGTTGATGACAGGACCAGAGTAAAATCACAGAACAGCTTGCTTTTAATGTTTATGAGCCCTTTACATGTGAATTGTGCATCCTCTTTGGACAGATATCAAGGAAAAATCAGTTTGAGTTGTTTATTTCAGTTTATCATTCCCATCGTTCCCATAGCTTCAGATAATTTGAAAGTGGGATTGTTTACATTTCTATATCATCTTCTTTGATTTTTCCTTAAGTGCTTTGCTTCCTAATTTTTATTAATCTCATTTTTTCTTGATTTCATTTTAGCAGATATTTTATCGCCCAAAGGAGAAATAGAAAATAGAATAAAGTGTTTAAAGAGCTGATTGTCAGGATCATAGCTTCTATTTTCGTTGAAAACTTGGTACTAGTAATAAGAAATGTGTGAACATTGGTTTTATATGCTGTATTTTAATTTTAGCCACAAATTCATGATATGCAGAAAGGGAATCTTCTGTAGTAAAAAGAATCATAAAATAATGGTTACCATTTATTGCATGTCAACATCGTACCTGGATCTTTTTATGTATTACAGCATTGTATTCTCAAAGCAAACTGATGAGGTAGGTTTATCACTCCATGTTTATTGTTAAAACTAGTCTGGGAAAAGTTGACTTCTCCAAGGTCTCACACCTGGCCAGAGGTTATATCAAATCCCTTTGCAGTATACCTTTCTTCCTATGTCCTTTTCACTTTTTGGAGTAACAAAAAAAAATTACAGAAGTTTTCCTTGAAAAGCTATTAGCTGTTATAAAATCAGGAATAATGCCTAAAAGCTGCAGTAAATAATAAAGAGATGTTTGGCTAACTTTAAGGGATGACAAAATGGGAAAGAAAATGTTTTTGTATTCAACTTAACTTCTGTTATGATTAAGAAGCTGTGCTTGCCTGCTCTGTTATTTTACATTATGATAGTGTATTTA
Source organism: Canis aureus (assembly GCF_053574225.1). NCBI lineage: Eukaryota > Metazoa > Chordata > Mammalia > Carnivora > Canidae > Canis > Canis aureus. The sequence continues at coordinate 9,676,327 of NC_135611.1, read as the reverse complement.
AGCCAGAACAGTCCCAAGGTAACCAGAATACTTACTTGTTCATTGTTTAGGGGGAAAAAAAAAAACTATCTTCATTTCTTTTTTTTTTTTTTTAATGTGTAGGGACAATCTGCTGTTTTAAAATGTTACATTTAAAAAAATAATAAAATGTTACATTTTTTTTTAAATTTCAGGTTTTTTATTACTTGGATGAAATGTTTGTCTTATATTTGAGAATTCTTCTGACTTGTGCAGATTATTTTAAAGCATAGTAGGAATTTGAACATGGGTTTGTTTTTTAGATTTTATGCAACAGAACTTAGTGGGAGACTTGGGACTCTGAGGTCAGGTCTTTTATGCTGCCAAAGATTTTTAGAAATTTAAAAGTAGATCTGGCTTTCACAAACATAATGAAAAAGCAGAATTCAACATTTGAATCTAGTCTTCTTCCAAAATATCAAGTTACTTTCTCTTTTTTTGTTGTTTTCTATTTTAATTTAAGCATTTGAGCAGCAAAATAATTGATTCCTTTTTTTATGCTTCCTAAATTTTTGAAAATGTGAATATGTGCAAAGAAGACAGAAGTGGGGATCCCTGGGTGGCGCCGCGGTTTGGAGCCTGCCTTTGGCCCAGGGCGCGATCCTGGAGACCCAGAATCGAGTCCCACGTCGGGCTCCCGGTGCATGGAGCCTGCTTCTCCCTCTGCCTGTGTCTCTGCGTCTCTCTCTCTCTCTGTGTGTGTGACTATCATAAAAAAAAAAAAAAAAAAAAAAAGAAGACAGAAGTGGTTGGATTTGTCTCCTACCATTCCCACCCCCACTACAATTTGCCTTAATGCTCATTATTTTGAAGCAAACCCAGATAATCTTGCTGGTTATATATTTAGATTTTAAAAATTTATGAATGCAAGAAAGATAATGGTGGAGACATTATCAAGCATGTGATCATTATGTGTGTGTATGTTTAAGGGAAACAGGACAATTGGCTGTTTTGTCATGAGACTTCTTAAGGGCCTTATAAACCATTTGTTTGCTGAGACTCCTGCCTTTATTTTCATTAAGAGGAGGTATATTTGATAATGAAATTCTGATAATCTGAACATTACTGTTTTAATAAGCATTAATTTCATCTAACAAGGAAACATCTGGAGAATTTAATTCTGAGTGATTGCATTAACTAAAGCATGAATCAACTAGTATATTATGTTTCCTTGCATTAAAGAGACATTATTAGAGAAAAAATACCTAAAATTTTAATTGCATACTCTATGTACAAATTTCATAAGCTCTTTATTGAATTAAACAGTGAATTTACTGGGAATTTTTGCATTTTATTCTCATTCAAAATATGCATAAGAAAACAAACTATTTCAGTACAACCAATTAGGAATCATTTAGTTTAAGCAAGGTATTGTCCTTTTGAGGGAACATGCTTCCTTTCTAGCCGAGCTGATTGATCTACAGTTTGCTGATGGACTAGTCATGTTATCATGTTCTCCCTGTCATGTGACCAAAGATGTTAATACTCTTTCCCAGGCCACAAGCAGAGGGATCTTTCCCCTCTGCCTAATATTTCCTTTCATGCACCTAATTTGAAAGCTGCTTAATGGCTAGAAGTCTGAGTATTTGTAAAGATAACTTGGCAACTGGCTGTTTTCTTATTATCCAAATGATGAGGCTCAACATCAATGGCTTCATGTAAAGTGAACAAACTGTAAACACATGCACTCAATGAACTTTTAAAAAGAACCCACCCATGTAGCCACCACCCAGATCAAATAATAGAACCTTGTTAGCATTCTAGAAGCCTCCCTCAGGCCTTCTCCCTGTTATTACCATTCTAAGGAAAGGTAAACACCCGCAATCTCTATCTTGAGGAGTAGCTTTGCCTCCTTTTGAATTTGTTATAAATGGGATCACCCAAAAGGTATTATTTTGTACCAGCTTCTTTCATGTGCCATTCTGTTTACTAGCTATATCTCTCTGTAGCACCAGAGCATCCATTTTTACTGTTATATAGTATTCTCACCATGACGATAATGAACTTTATGTATGCATTTTTAGTTTATGGAAAATGGACAGATTTGGTTTTGAGCTATTAGGAATAAGGCTATTATGAATATTCTTACAGGTAATGGTTTTCCACTGTAGTTTTAATTTGCCTTCCCTTGATAACTAACCATGTAAGAACATTTCATATGTTTAGTAACTATATGAATATCATCCTTCATGAAGTATATTTAAGAATTTCTGGCATGTTTTTTAAAAATTGTGTTAAATTTTTCTTGAAAATTTTGAATAATTCTTTATACATTCTAGATATGAAGCCTCAGTGGGTATACACATGGCTAAGATCTTCTCCCATTCAGTTGTTTGCATTTTCATTCATCTTCTTGTGAACAGAAATTCTAAATTTTAATAAAGTTCAGTGTATAAACATTTACTCTAATGCTTGCTATCCTGTTTGCTTGCTCAAGGTAACAAGATGTATTTTTTTTTTCGTTGATTTTACTAGGAGCTTTTTTCTTGTCCTACACTTTTAGGTCAGTTCTCTAGTGGAAATGATCTTTTTCTACGGTGTGACATAGCAGTTAATGCCATATGGATATATGGTTGACTAGCACCTTTTGTTGAAAAAAGGAAAAATAATATCTCATACTGAGCTGTTGTAAATCAAGTACCACTGAGGAGCAGGTCTGTATATGGACCGTGTTCTCTTATGTTAGTCTGTTTGTCTCTCCTTGTGCCAAAACCTCATTATTTTAATTATTGCAGCTTTATATTGTTTTCATATCAAGTCATATAATTGCTGTGTTCTTCTTTAACATTTTCTTCACATTTTTCACTCTTGACATTTACAAATGAATGTTAGAATCATCTTGTCAGTTTCCACAAAATCAGCCTTCTCAAGTTTTAACTGGGATTACATTAAGTTTATAGGTCGATTTGGGTAAAAGTGTCATCTTTATGATCTTGAGCTTTCTAACCCATAACATGACATAGTCCTTCATTTATTTAGATATTTGTTAGCTTCTTTCAATAACATATTGTAGTTTATAGAACATATGTTTACCCTAACTCTGTGATATCCTTAGCCATTTTGATATATTTAATGTGATTATAAAATGGTATTGTTTTTTAAAAAATTATGTTTGGGGGATCCCTGGGTGGCTCAGCGGTTTGGCGCCTGCCTTCGGCCCAGGGCATGATCCAGGGGACCAAGGATCAAGTCCCGTGTGGGGGCTCCCTGCATGGAGCCTGCTTCTCCCTCTGCCTGTGTCTCTGCCTCTCTCTCTCTCTCTCTCTCTCTCTGTGTGTCTCTAATGAATAAATAAATAAAATCTTAAAAAAATTTATATTTGATATGTATTTGTTTCTAGAACATAGAAATACACATGATTGTGTATATTGACTTTATATCAAGTAATGTTACTCATTTCACTTATTCTAATAGTTGGTGAATTGATTTGAATTTTTACTTATAAAATCATGTTACAGTGTAGTTTTATTTCCTTTCTATTCCTGTCTAGTTTTCTTCTCACTTGCTATATAATACTGAACAGAAATAGTATTAACAGGTACTCCTTTCTTATTTTTCATTTAGGAATAAAAGCTTTCAATAATTCACTATTAAGGATTAATGCTTTAGGTTTTCTGCAGGTAGAACTGTTCTCATGTGACACATTTTCCCTTCTATATTTGGTTTGCTATGTTTTTAAATCATAAACTGGTGTTGAATTTTATCAAATGCATCTTATTTATCTATTGAGATCTTCTTTATTTTATTAGTGTGGTTTATTAAAAAAATTCAATAATTAATAACCAAATGTTAAACCAAAGTTATGTCCCTGGAATATATTCAACTTCTTTGTGATATATTAATCTTTTTAATCACTAGCTTTTTCTTGCTAATGTTTCTCTTCATGTTTTTACACTTATGTTAGTGAGAGATATTTGTCATGAAGTTCTTGTCAGGTCTTGGTATCAGGGTTGTTTTGACTTCTTAAAATTAATTGGGATGTGTTCGCTCATCATCTTATCTAGAAGTGTGAAAAATTGGTATCCGTTTCCAGATATGAAAATATTATGTTTATAAACTCTTTATAAATAACCTTTGCTGGATTCTAGAGACACTTTTCTCTTAAATATCTCTCATTCATTTAATCTTTCATTCAACTATAAATATTGACTTAATGTTTACTTTAACTCACACACTGTCCTCGCTCCTGGGAATGGAATGATGAATAAAAACAAACATGGTTCTTACCCACACTGAACTTACAGCTTAGTCAGAGGGAAATATAAAGAGTAATCAAATAGCTTTAAAACATGAACCAAACTCTGTTAAACATATATGAAGAAAGGATATCTAGTTGAGTTCACAGTAGGTGGAGGCTATGGAGGCTTCCTGAGTAAGCTAACAGAAATAAATAGATCAATTAATTCACCCTCTCTTATTTGGACTGACATTTAATTCATATGGTTTGAATGCTGCTAATGAGAATTACTGGTTGTTCAGTGTGGTTTGTTTCCCATGTTTTGTAGCTGATTTCCCAACGTAAAGAAGTTTGGTAATCCAGGAGCAAATTCAAGTCCTTCATTCTAAATGAAGATCTGGCACAAAAACCGCATATTTAAGTCAGGAAAGGAAAACACTGACAATAAATGAGCCTCACTGGGCTCTTAATAGCAATGACTAAAATAAATACTTGCTGCTTTTCTTAAATTCTGTGCAGTCATTTTTCTTACCATTATTTTTTGTTTGCAAATATATCAAAATTTGCATTTTCTAGGTTGTTGTGTTTTATATACTTGTTTCTGTCTTAAATTTCATAAATATGATTTTATATTTTATATTAACTATGATTACATTGGAAGCTATCTAATGTAATACAAAGCCCTGCCAAACAGGCAACAAGATAATATGCACAATTTGTTCAAAGTTCTTTTTTCTAAAAAAAAAAGATTTATTTATTTATTTTAGAGACAATGAAGTGGGGGGCAGAGAGAGAGAAGGAGAATTCTGAAGCAGGCTCCACACAGAGCAGAGCTCATCATGGGGCCCAATCCCAGGACCCTGAGATCATGATGTGAGCTGAAATCAAGAGTTGGCTGCTTAACTGACTGGGTCACCCAGACATCCCACAAAGTTCTTTTTTAAAAAAAAATATTTTCTAGAAAAAAAAATCAGTAGTATTTAATTAGTAAGTAAAACAAGTTATTTAAAATTTAAAAGTACCCAGTGTATCATTTTGAATAAAGCATGAAAATATCATCTAAAGTAATTCTAAGTAAAAATAAAATAAAATACCTAAAAATAATGTCAAAATTCTCTTAGGAGACAACTGTCAACGAGTTGTAAGATTTGCATTCTTCTTTTTTGGAACATAAATGGATTTGGAGGTTTTGCTAAATATGCTGTCAAGTCTCACTTTAAACTAGTAACTTGTAAAACTATGAAATCAGAGCGCATTCTAACTACCACAGGATTTACTTTGGCAGTTTTCCAACAACAATGGAATTTTTTATTGTTTAAAACACAAATTTTACAGATGCAAATGAATTAATGCTTAACATATCAAATTGGTATGTTAGTTTGAAATAGGGTATTTTAAAACTATTATTTTTAATTACATTCCTGAAATAGATTTAACTGGAAAATTGAAAATATTGACATGTGCACAATTGTCATTTGAATAACACTAAAGAGCCAGACTAAAGTGGTATTATAAATATTTGGAAATCTTTTAGGTCAGAGAGTCTTTGCAATTACAATTAATAAAAATTATTTGTAGTAATAAAAATGAAACAGATTTTTGCTGAAGAATTTGTCTATTATACATACACACATTCTCACACATCTACATCTGCACTCAGAATAAGTAGAAAATGGAAAGCATAGAGAGATATATACAATCAAATATACTACTTGAGTTATCGTGAAAAATAAAAGACTCATATATGTTAAATGCTTAAGAAAATGGGTGATAGATATTAAGGAGGGCACTTGTGATGAGCACCAGGTGTTGTATGTGAGTGTTGAATCACTGAATTCTACTCATGAAACTAATATTACGCTGTATGTTAACTAACTAGAATTTAAGTAAAACTCAAAACATTAAAAAAAGATCAAACTATGTGCTCTTAACAAAAAACTCATTTCAAACTCCATAACATGAGTACACAGCAAAGCAACACAGTTTTTAAATGCATGAAGGAAAACCTGATAGAGCTGAAAGGGGAAATCATAGAGGGGGACTTCAACAACTCCTCTCAGCTCAAAGAGGGGGACTTCAACAATTCCTCTCAGCAACGGAAAAGGTAACTAATGAGTCTAGGAAACAAGACCAAAAATCAGTGACAATATAGGAGATCTGAATAACACAATCAATGAAAAATGATCTAAGTGTTGTAATATAGAACATTCCACTCCCAAACTGTAGAATATACATATTTTCAAGTGCCATGGAATATGCACCAAGATAAACCATGTCCTAGGCCAAAACAACTTTTAATACTTGAACTATTGAAATTATGCAGGGTATGTTCTCTTACCATAATGGAATCAACCAGAAGTCAACAATAGAAATATTTCTAAAGAAGTATAAATTAAATAGCACATGTCTAAATAATCCTTGGGTCAATGAGGAATTCTGAAAGGAAATAAAAATTGTACATAACTGAATGAAATGAAAATATATCAAATATTTAGGAGACAACCAAAGGAATGCAGAGAACAAAATTTGTAGCACTGGATTCCTATATTAGAAATAGCAAACAGAAAAAAAAGAAATAGCAAACAGTCTGAAAACAATAATATACACTACAAGAAATTAGGAAAAGAAGACAAAATATACCCAAAAAAGGAAGAAAGAAGGAAATAATAAAAGTTAGAGGAGAGATCAATGAAATTGAAAACAGGAAAATAATAGAGAAAATCTATGAAAACAAAGCTGGTTCTTCAAACAAGAATAGTTAATATCTATCAATACTAACAAAAAGAAAAAAAAGAGTAGATCTATATCAACAATGATGATATCAAGATTATAATAGAGAATATCACTACAAAACCTGCAGCTACTTAAGGGAAAGCAGGTGAATATTATGAATGATCTTTATGATCATAAGTGAACAGCTTAGGAGAAATGGACCAATTCCTTGAAACCATAGTTATCAAAACCCAACCAGGATGAAACAGACAATGTAAACAAACAACTATACAGCATGACCAAGAGGAACTTATTTCAGGTAGGCAAGGTTGGTTCAGCATTTGAAAATCAGCCAATGTAATCTCTCTCAACTAATGAAAGAATAAAAGTCATTTAATCATATGAATTGACAAAGAAAAAGCATTTGGTACAATTCAATACTCATGATAAAAACTCTCAGCAAGCTAGAAATGGAGAGAAATGCCTCAACTTACAATAAAGCATCTAAAAAAATGTACTATTATCACCAAACTTAATATGTAAAGACTGTGCTGTTCCCCTAAGATTGGGAACATAACAAGAATATCTATTTTCACCATTGTTTAACATTACTAGAAGTGTTCACTAACCACTGCAATAATTCAAGAGAAATAAATAAATGAGCACTTTAGATCAAAAAGGAAGTTATACAACTATCTCCACTTAGAGATGACGTGAATGTCTACATAAAAGTCTCAAGGAATCTTCCAATAAAATAAAACTCCTAGAATTAATGAGTTCAGCAAGGATGCAGGATATAAAAGCACCACACACAAAAAATCAATTGTATTTCTATACACTAACATAAGCATGTAGAAAAGAAAAAAAATCCAAGTATTCTTTATATTCACTCCAAAGAAAATGCAGATTAACAAAACCCATACAGGCCCTGTATGCTGATAATTGCAAAATGCTGATGGAAGAATTCAAGGAAGATCTAAATAAAGCAGACATACTGTGTTCATGTAAATACACTGTATCTCCCCCAAATTGACATACGGGTAAAAATCAATTCCTATTAAACCACAGTATTTTTTTTATGTTTGCACATAGACAAACTTATTCTAAAATTTGTGGAGAAATGCACAAGCTCTAGAATAGCTAAAGCAATCTTGACAAAGAATAAAATGGAGGAATTGCCTCACCAGATAATAAGTCTTACTATATAGCACAGTAATCAAGATACTGTGGTACTTGCAGAAGGGTTGTCGTAGCACATAGATTAATGGAACAGAGAAGACAGTCCAGAAATAAGCCAAGATAATATGCTTATGTAATTTTTGACAAAGATATAAAAGAAATTCAGCAAAGGAAGGATAGCTTATTAACAAAAGTGTTAGAGCAATTGGATCTCTATAAACAGAGAAAAATCATGTCCTAAACATGTGGCACAAAAAAGAAACTCAAATGGGTCATTGACTTAACTATAAAACATTACACTATACAACTTTTGAAAAAAAATAAAGGAGAAAATCTTCCGGATCTAGGTCTAGGTGAGGAATTCTTAGATTGTATACTAAAAGCAAAATCCACAAAGAAATAATGATAAATTAAATGGTTTCTTAAAAAAAAAATTAAATGGTTTCTTATGTTGTATACCAAAAGCAAAATCCACAAAGAAATAATGATAAATGGTTTCTAAATAAAGAAACTGTTGCTCTGTGAAAGATCACATGAAGGGAATGGAAAGAAAAAATACATATTGAAAGAAAAGATTTGGAATTCACGTTTCTGACCAAAGACTGTGTCTCTGAAAACCAGACAATAAAACCAAAAGTACATTTAGAAAATGGCCGAAAGAAAAAAAAAAAAAAAAGAAAGAAAAAAAGAAAATGGCAGAAAGATATGAAAAGTCATTTCACCGAAAGTAATATTCAGAATATGTAAACACATTACAAAGGTATTCTTAGCTATCAAGGAAATGCAATTTAGAGGCACAATGAGCTACATATTTATCAGAACATCTGAAATTTTAAAAAAATTGACAATGGTAGATGCTGGAGAAGATGAGAAAGTAAAATGGTACAGTTTCAGTTTCTTATAACACTACATATGCAATTACTCTAGGAGAACTCACGGACATTTATTCTAGAGAAGTGAAAATTTATGTTCACACAAAAACATGTATACCAATGTTTATAACTGTTTATTTATAATAGCCAAAAGCTGAAAATAGCTCGGATGTACTTCCACAGGCTAGCAGGTGAAATAGCCTGTGTGCTGCATATATACCATGGGATTCTCCCCAACAATAAAAACAAAAACTGAAAAGCAGACTATTCATATATGCAGCGCCTTGGATGATTTCCAGAGTACTATGCTGAGTGAATGAAAGAGCCAATCCCCAAAGATTACATGGTGAATTATTCAATTTCTATAATATTTTAGAAATGAGAAAGTTTTCGACATGGAGACAATTTAATGGTTTCCAGGGACTCAGGACAGGGAGGAGGAACATGAAGAATATGGGTTTGGTCTTGACTGTGGAGGTGGATACACAAGCCTGTGCATGTGATAAAATTGTATAGAACAAAAATTAGACAAGCCAAACAAGTTCAAGTTAAAATGGGAAAACCTGAAAAGTCAGTGGATTGTATTGATTTCAATATCCTGTTTGGGACATTGTACTATAGTTTTGGAAGATGTTAGTATAAGGGGAAACTGGCTAAAGAGTACATGGGATATCTTGGCATTCTCTCCTACAACTGCATGTGAATCTACAATTTTCTCAATAAAGAATTCAGTTATAAACCAGCAACAAAAACTTAGATTCTAACAAGTGTTAGTCTTGTTATTGAAATGCATTAAAGCCTCCCAATGTAATTGTATGAAGAGAGAGAGGAGAGAGAGAGAGAGAGAGAGATTTAGAGATCGAGAAGGAGGGAGAGAGAATGAGAATAACCTAGCCATAATCAGGAAGTAAAATTATTACTATTAATCAACAAAAATTAAAGTGTGGTCTACTTGAAGTTCTCAGTGGTAAGGTTGCAAATCCACATATGCTGTGAATGTCTGAAATACTGACACATACACACATAACTGTAGATATGTTGCCTCAACCTCAGTGTTTGGGTTCATGGTAAGTATTCTAGTAGAATGTTCTAATCCAAAAGAGAATTTAGGGATTAGAGCAGATTGGCATTTGATTTAGCCTCCTTAAATTTCTGCAGTACTCATTCCATACATTGTGATATGTTTTCTTGTCACCAAATATACCTAAGATGTATCATTACCTTACAGTATCTACAATCTACACAGTATCACTATTATTTATGGTCTTTCCGGTGTGCTCCAACTCTGCCATTTGTTGAGTAATTTGGATGCAAATTATTTAAATTTAGAATTTAATTCAAAATCTCTATTTCGTATATTTGGATTGTTATTTGAGTGATTATTTATATATACACATGCATATTTATATATATGAAAAATTTTGCTGTATATATTAGAAAGCCTTATATAGAAGAAAAATAGAACCACATAATGTAGATAAAATCACTCTTAAAAGTTTACATATTTTTACTACAATCATAATTGCTTTAAAATTTCAGTAAACAAGGGGTGGCCGGGGGGGCTCAGTGGTGTAGCGCCACCTTCAGCCCAGGGTGTGATCCTGGAGACCTGGAATTGAGTCCCATGTCATGCTCCCTACATGGAGCCTGCTTCTCCCTCTGCCTGTGTCTCTGCCTCTCTCTCTCTCTCTTTCTATGTCTCTCATGAATAAATAAATAAATCTTTAAAATTTCGGTAAACATATACTTTCTATGCAAACTTTTGCTACCTTAATATTTTATCTATATTTTCAACGTTGACAATGTTCACTATTTTATATACATTGGTAGGCAGTGTTTTTAAAAATATGCTTGTTTGAGGATAATAAAAAAAAAACAAGAATTCATCATTGAGAAGACAATGGACTCGAGTATAAACGTACCTGATTTCCTGTGTAATATTTCATTCTCCACTGCTTCTAGGTACTCGCGTACCATGAAGTACTTAGTAGTCAAAAGCATAATCATTTGAAAAAGATTGCTGTGGGTTAGGTGAGAAAGGATAGGACAAAGTATGGGAAAATTAATGTATGTATTTTTTGTTTGTTTTTAAACGCATACCTTTCTTATTTTGCTTTTCTCTTGATTTCTCAGTTGTTCTAGCTCCAGAATATAAAAACAAATAAAATAATAACCTTTTAACTATAATATATATATATATATATATATACACACACACATAACTGTTTATTACAAAGATGCTTAGTAAAGATTTATATATTAATTTTAGAGTAAAGATATTCCAAAACAGGAGAGAAGGTTCCATTTACTCAATATTAGAGTGAAAATCTCATCTGTCTTTGGGGTAGTCGAATTCCCTGTCTAACTTCTCAAGTGTTTTGTGTTACGGAAACCTCAAATGTATTTTGTTAAATTCTTTACCCCTAAGGTTTAGACTCAAGTGTAATTTAAAGGAAATTCCATCCATATGTTTATAATTTAATATGTTAGGCTGTTTTTTTTTTTTCTTTTCTTTTTTATATTTGGTGTCCAAGAATACTCTTGAGCTACTTCTTTCAGGGATCTTTTGGCAAGATTAGACTAAGTCACAAACCAAATATTTCAGTTTGGAATTCAGCATACATCCATAATGTAGATTCTGAACAATACCAAGACATTTTCTCATTTTGATCCTACATGTCAAAAATACACAGTTGAAGATTACTCTGTGGCACTAAAAGGACATTGCAAATAATTCTAATTTTTTTTAAATTTTATTTATTTATGATAGTCACAGAGAGAGAGAGAGAGAGAGGGGCAGAGACACAAGCAGAGGGAGAAGCAGGCTCCATGCACTGGGAGCCTGACGTGGGATTCGATCCCGGGTCTCCAGGATCGCGCCCTGGGCCAAAGGCAGGCGCCAAACCGCTGCGCCACCCAGGGATCCCCCAAATAATTCTAATTAATATTAACTCAGAGTCAATCATTTTTTCTCATCCTTTACTTGTACTTTATTTTGGAGAAATGTCAGTATTCTCAGTAATTCTTTATAATTTCCTTATCTTACTATTTACTATTTAAAAAGAATGAATGTTCAATGAACTATTTTAACTGTGCATCTTCATCTACTCAACCAAATCTGTCAATTTCTAAATGTCTACTCTTTAAATATAGGCAGTGCCTTTTTTTTTCTATCCTGGCATAAAACCAGGCTTAGTAAACATGCATGATTTGGATGCAGAAATATAATCTTCATATATGTTACTGATTATTGATTTATGATCTGCAGTGGAGCAAACATTTACTGAGAACTTGATAATCTATGCAGACACTACTTATTTTTTTAATCTAAAAAAGACTTTAGAAGCATGTGACATAACCTTGGAAACAATAATGAAACACAGAAATTTGTATTAAAAATACTTGGAGAGTAACTGATTTTTTTCTGAAGTCTTTGCTGCATATCATTGTAGTGAAAATGGGTTAAACAGAAATTATTTTCTGCAAATATTACTGACACTCCTAAATATACACAGAAGTTTAGCTCAGTCTACTAAATAATAATATTAAAATCATATGCAACTCAAAAATATATGTGCGTGTACTGTGTGTATATATATTTATATGTTCATGTATATACACACACACACACATAGGGTGTGCGGTGTATATTTTTTTGAGGTGATTTGGGAAGGCACTTTAAGGATACTGAATTTTTTTTAATTTCCCTTTTTTGAACAAGGAATTTAATGTTTGTTCAGAGAAGAAAGCTGGACTCCAACAGAGTCTCTTGTTCGGAGGCTAAAAGCGTGAGAACCAACATAGTGTGTTGGTACCACTACTTTCCTCTGGGTACAGTCTTCATGGCCTTTGGATTTTTCTTTTATAAGAAACACAAGAACGTGGTATTGGCTACTAAATTCTGCCTTCTGGGTAGTTTGATAGTTTGAAACTAAATTCTTCTTCTTGACCCTCACTCTCTGTAAGTTAACGGGCAAGGAGATCACACACTTTGCTATGGTATTTGGGTCAGGATGCCGATGTTTTTCCTGCAGATTTGTAAAAGAAAAAATCTGGTGCAGTGGCAATAACTCTGAATTTTGAGATGAGAGATCTGAATCATGTCCTGTCTCTGCCACTTATCAGTCAGGTATTCTGACATTGGTCCGGGCACCCATAGCTTCCTAATAGAATTTCCATAAGCATCATGCAAAGTATACACTAAAAGTGTTTTTAAAACAGATAACATTATACAAATGTAAAGAGTTATAACATCTGGAGGTTGTGCTTAAATTATACTACTAGCATTTTATTCTCTTGGTTTGAACTTTCAGTGCCTCTTAAAATTTAAATACTCAGAACAGGGGAACATATCTGAATCCAAAGATCTGAGGAAACAGCATTCCACGCACAAGATCCTAAGACAGGTATGAACATGGCCTCTTCAAAGAATAGAAAGAAAGTCAACATGATTGGAGCCAAAAGGGAAGGTGAGAGAAAACGGGAGACAGGAATCAAGGCCAGGGAGTAAGGCTGGTGGCAGGTCATATGAAACAGACTGTGATTAAACATTTTCATTTTATTCTAATTGTAATAGAGGCATGGGCAAGTGGTAATTAGAGAGTTATATAAGTTTATTAAATTTTTTAAAAACATTTTTTAACTGCTGAATACCAACTAGACAGAAGTATTAGTAGGCATCTCAGAAGTAGTAATGCTGAAAGAAGTCGTGGTGGTTTCCACAGGATAGAGGCAGCAAAGTTGGAAAGAAATACATGGATTTAGGAAGTCATCTGAAGAAATGAGGTAGGAGAATTTGCTGACAAAATGTGGGTTAGAGAGAAACTAGGCTTTTGACTTGAACTGTTGGATGGACAGTGGTACCATTTACTGGGAAGTTAATAATGGAAGAAAAACTTCCATTGTAACTTTGCAGCAGGCTGGGGATAAGAATTCAATTTTGTAACATTAGGTTGAGGCGGAGGTTTCTTTGGACATCCAGATGAGGCACAGAGGCACTGTGTGTCTGGAGCTCAGGAGACATTAAAGGACTGGAGATAAGAACTTGGCATTCATTGGCAAAGACATTCTATTTCATATTACCAAGCTTTGGACTCTCCAATATTTAGAGATGAGCATCAGGGAGAAACAAAGGAGGCCAAGGAGAAGGAGGTAAGAGAATGGTGAAAATCATGTGGTGATAAGGAAAAAAATGTGATAAATGTGTTTAAAGAGCAAGGAATTTTCAATTGTTGTGAACATTGTTGCAGTCACATTAGGCAAGGGTAAAAACTGAATATGTGATTTGACAATATTAAGGTCCTCTGTGATCTTGACAAGTGGGATTTCTGTGGAATGGAGGGTACAGATTTCCAGTTGGAGTGGAATGATGAAAGGAAAGAATGTGAGGAAATGAAAACAGTGAAAATAAACCAACAGATGAAATAAACTGTCTCTTTTGTCATAGGAGCAGAGAAAGGGGGCATTACTTCATGGAGAAGGCGGTGATGCTGCAGTCAGTTGCTGAGGGTATACTGAGGGAAATGACCCACACAGAGGGAAAATTCATGTGATACCCTTGAAACAACCACGACAAGCTATTAATAACTCCATTTTATAGATGAAGCAATTTTCTAAGGTCACAAGACAGTAAAGGACAAAGCAAGAAATAGCCCAATTATGGAAAGAATTTGAAGTCACATTTATGTGGTTTCAAAATCCAATCTCTTTTTCACTATATCACCTGGTATAGGTTGAACAATGCCCCTCCCTGCCCAGATATGTCACATCTTAGTATCTGGAAACTGTAATAGTTACCTCATATGGTAAAATAGATTTTACAGGTGTGGTTAGGTCAAGCACTCCGAGTTGGGGAGATTATCCTGGATTATCTAGGTGGGCTTAATGTAACTGCAAAGGTCCTGATAGAAGAGCAGAAAATCAGTACTGGCAGTAGGAGTTGTGATGATGGGGACAAATAGTTGGGGTGGTCTGATGATGGCCATGGGCCATGGAATGTAAGGGACCTCTAGAAGCTGAAAGGGGCAAAGAAACATCCTCCCCTTAGAGCCTCTAGAAGAAACCAGCCCTGCACACACTTTGATTTTGGCCAAGTGAGATTTATCACGGGCATCTGAATTTCAGAAGTGTAAGATAATAAATCTGTGTTGCTTTAGGCCGTTGAAGTTTGTGGTAATTTGCTATAGCAGCAATAGGAAACTAATCCACCACCTTTACAATGTTAGTTAACTATTTGCAGAATTGTCTATTGCTCCTAAATTCATGTTAAATGTGTTTTATCATGGCACTGTCTAATGATTATACTGAATAAACAAATACTAACTTCTATGTTTAGAACATTGCTTTATTTGACCATCAAGGCAGGGATGACAAGGCACCTGGGTGACTTAGTCTATTAAGTATCTGCCTTCAGCTCAGGTTGTGATCTTGGGATCCTGGGATCGAGCCCCATGTCTGGCTCCCTCCTCAGCGGGGAGTCTGCTTCACCCTTTATCCCTCCCCCCTGCTCCTACATAGGCACATGCTCTCTCTCAATTAAATAATAAAATCTTAAACCAAAGATGACAATCTTACACAACCTCTTGGGGGTGTATTTGAAACTTCTGAAGATTACTCTGGCAAATATTTTGGAAACAGGCCCTCAGTAGCCACTGACAGGGAGTAGCTATAAATATGAGGGCTTCCAAGTTGCCTCTTAAACTCTGGAATGTGGGTTTCTCAAATCTGTTCTTGTCCAGAAAAACAACTACCTTGCCCCATCTCTTCTAGATGTTCTCTATAACTTTTAATGAACCAGTAATCTTGTGATTTGGGGGAGTTGAGCTTTTTAAAGACTTTTAAAAATCTGATTTATAATTCAAAGGATACATTTTAATCTCTGTCACCAATATGGTCATAGCTCTTTACTCTGAAAATTAAATGCCAGATCATACATAAGAGATAAAGCTTAACAAATAATATCTTGCATGATTTTATAGCAGTATTGCTTTGCTTTAGTAAGAAGTAGAGTACATGAAGTAAAGTATTTAGAAATATTATACATAGGTAGGGCTTACAAAAATCTACATACATTATGACATTTCTGCTTCTGATTCCAGATTTTTGTATTGCTGTTTGATGTGGGATAAATTTTAACCAATTTGGATTATTAATGTAAAGAATGTACAATTGGGGAAATGAAACAGACTTTAAGAATAGGTTTTTTTTATTAAAAAGTTTTATAACTGCATTTCAAAAGTAAACATGACAATCATTTGGACTGTATTCTCCAAACTTCATTATTAAGCCTGTGAAAACTTTCCAGTCAGCTAACACAGAGTAGTTGGCAGCGATGCACATTCCATCAAATGGGTGTGAGAAAATATTACTGAATCATACTGACAGGAAAGGGCTTTCTCTTGTTCAATGCAAAGTGTAACCAGACCTATGAAGAATTTCTGACTTAACCTCATACATTCTTTAGGAGCAAGTGTGAATGGGGTAAATGATGAAGGAATTTTGCTTAGGAAATGCATAGGGAAACTGGAATAGTTGGTGGTTTCAAACTCTGAAGTGGACATAAATATTGGAAAATAGTTGATTGATCCAATATTTCAAAAAATGTGTAATTTTAACAAAGAAACAGATTTTCAATAACAAAAAATGGAAAGCATAACTGCTCTGTTTCAGCACTACCTGGTTTGTTGTGGAACCGTTATAGGAATTATATATATTTTATATATATATATATATGGTATAGGAATATATATATATATATATATATATTATATATACCCTATATTTATATCCTAAAATATATACCCTATATTTTATAGGGTAATTCACCTTCACATTATAAATTAATAATAAGCATAATTTTGAGTTATTGGCTATTTGTTCTTTGGGATTTTATTTTGATTTCTTTTAAACTAATATTTATGGACATAGTTACATTGCCCTCTACATTCTTTAATTTTCATGAAATTATACAAAATGATATTTACATAGTGATACATATTCCAGCTTCAGGGTCACCTGTCTAACTTTGGAAAGTGATAGGATCTTTGACTTAACCACATTTTTTCAGTGCTCTTTCCAACAAAATGTGCACTCTGACTGTTAGCCACCTGGAAATAGTAGCAAGATTATCCTCATATGAAAATTAGATTCAACAGGGCTTTCTAGTTCCACAGCTAATACTAATTTCATTTTTGGCGTAAGGTCTCAACAGATATTTTGGTTTATTTATTTGGCACTATTAAGTTGGATTAGATTGCATGAGAAAATTGGGATCATTTGTGGTTTTGTTCACTGAAACCTTGAAATTTAAACATAAATATTAGGAAATGCCAAGGAATTCAACGAGTGTCAAGCTCCCATGCAAATAGGTAATAAGTAACATAGGTTTTGTATATATTGTTAGAAGAAATATATTTAAGCTGTAAACTCAAATCTTAGGGAAAATATCTTTATGTTGCAATATTTGTTCAACTGGTGAGACATTTCAGGAATATTTTAAAACAGAACTTACTTGAACCTGATTGATACCTTAAGCTCTACATAAGAGTAGTTAAATTATATTATATCGTCCAAGAAATTCTAAATGATCTAAACCTAAATTGGTAATTGGCAGGCAAAGCATTATAAGAGCTTCAACATGATCAGCCTGCCAGAAAAAAGAAATTTTCTAAGCTTCATTACAGATGATACATTGGCACTTTATAAAACGGAAATGGATTGTGGATTTTGGATCTTTCTTTATTCCTCTATTCATATTCTGAAGAAGTAAAACTGATCACTTTCTATGTCAAACCAATAAGGTTTTTGTTTTAAATGTAGTGTTTTCTTAATGGTTTTTATTTGTTTTTGTTTTCTTCTTAAAGCCATGTAGAAAACATGGCAATTGTCTGGGAATGGTAATAAAGACATCAAGGTATGATGTGGAGGTGACGGCCGCATTGTTGCCCTCGAGCAGCAGTTGGCTTCTCCAGTAGAACCCGGGAGTGGGAGATTCAGAATCAAATCCCTTCTCTCTCCTCACTCCTGTGAGATTTTTTTGATCTTCAGCTACATTTTCGGCTTTGTGAGGAACCTTACCATCAAAGACAATGGCCAACAATGTTGCCAACAAGACAGATCCTTGCTCCATGATCTCCCATGTATTCATTGGGAATCTCAATACTCTTGTGGTCAAGAAATCTGATGTGGAGGCAATCTTCTCAGAATACGGCAAAATTGTGGGTTGCTCTGTTCATGAAGGCTTTGCCTTTGTTCAGTATGTTAATGAGAGAAGTGTCCAGGCTGCTGTGGCAGGAGAGGATGGCAGAATGATTGCTGGCCAGGTTTTAGATAATAATCTGGCTGCAGAGCCAAAAGTGAACCGAGGAAAAGCAGGTGTGAAACGATCTGCAGCGGAGATGTACTGTTCCTCTTTTGATTTGGACTATGACTTTCTTCGAGATTATTATGTCAGGATGTACAGTTACCCAGCATGTGTACACCCTCCTCCTCAAAACGCCAGCGTGTATCAGGAAACATCTCACAAAGGGGCAAAAGTGGCTTCAATTCTAAGAGTGGACAGCGAGGATCTTCTTCCAAGTCTGGAAAGTTGAAAGGAGATGACCTTCAAACCATTAAGAAGGAGTTGACCCAGATAAAACAAAAAGTGGATTCTCTACTGGAAAGCCTGGAAAAAAATGAGAAAGAACAGAGCAAACAAGGAGTATGAATGTATGAATGGTAACTCAGAAGAGGAGCAGAACAACAGCTCCCTGAAGAAAGATGAGACTAATGTGACGATGGAGTCTGAGGGGGGTGCAGATGATTCTGCTGAGGAGGGGGACCTACTGGATGATGGTGACAATGAAGATCGGGGGGATGACCAGCTGGAGTTGATCAAGGATGATGAAAAAGAGGCTGAGGAAGGAGAGGATGACAGAGACAGTGCCAATGGCGAGAATGATGACTCTTAAGCACATAGCGGGGTTTAGAAATCTTGTCCCATTATTTCTTTACCTAGGCACTTGTTTAATATCAAAATTTTCACCAGATCCTCTCCCCTTCAGCACATGCTCACTGTTCTCCCCATCCTTATCCTTCCCATGTTCATTAATTCATATCGCCCTGCACCTAGTCCCATTTTCACTTCCTTTGACGTTCCTAGTAGTTATGGTAAGTCTTACCCTGTAATTTTTACTTTTAATTTTGATACCTCTTTGTGACTTAACAATAAAAAGGATGTGTGGTTTTTATCAACTGTCTCCAAAATAATCTCTTGTTATGTAGGGAGTACAGTTCTTTCCATTCATACATGAGCTCAGTAGTTGCTTCCCTAACTGCAAAGGCAATCGCATTAGTTGAGTAGCACCTGAGAGCAGCTTTGAGTTAGAGGTATGTGTGTTATACCCCACATAAGAATGCTATGTGGGGCTGTTCAACACAAATGTAACAATGTATTTTTGTGAATGAGAGTTGGCACGTCAAATGCATCCTCTAGAAAAATAATTAGTGTAATAGTCTTAAGATTTGTATTCTAAAGTTGATACTGTGGGTTATTTTTGTGAACAGCCTGATGTTTGGGACCCTTTTTTCTCAAATAAACAAGTCCTTATTAAACCAGGAATTTGGAGGGAAAAAAAAGATATGATATGGAGAGATTATTCTGAAATAGATTTTTTAAAAAAGAAATGGAGTTAATTTTTTTTATCATTGAGCATTATCTAAGAAATATATTACTTTCCTCAAATCATTTTTTACTGAAAACCTAGAGTAAAGATAAGGCATCACACATGGCTTCAGCAACAGGGTGAAGAGTAGGAGGCTAAAGACTTAGGAAGCAGGGAAGAGTCTCTAAGAGCAGGATGGGGCTTATCATATGAATTCCATGCCAATTCTTTAAAATCAATTTCTAATTGATCAGATAATGCAGTTTATAATTTGATAATGACTGTTAGCAAACAAATATTTGTGTCTTAAATGTTTTCAATTATGCTTATACTATGAGGACTTGGGGGGAAAGAAAAGTATCCAAGCTTTAAATAACATACAAATTTATTTTATAATATTTAGCTGCCTTTTTGTGCAAGTATTTCCTGCCTCTATCTGGTTCCAAAATTTTGCATTTATGTCAACAAATATAGACAAATAACTGCCACAGTGTATGGATTTCTAAAATACTTACCCATGGACAGAACCTGAGCTTGACTGCAGTGGTGTGATCTTGCCTTTTGCTGTAATTGTTCACTCTCCTTTTTCTGTTACAACTGCTGTCTCACAGTTCATGTTTAGTGTTCTCTTGCAAAACTTTCTAAAATTATTTTTTTTCTGCTTTAGACCCATACAGTATACATATTTTTGTTATATAATCACTTGTGCATGTGTGACAGGCCACATTTTAAAATACAATGTGGTGTTTTACTTTCCTAAGTATTAAAATCTGATTTTTCTTTTTTGCTTTTTATCAGAGTATATGGCATCATATATGAAGGAATAACTGTTCCTTAGCTTTATGTTTTGAATCTATATTAATCTATTTACTTTTTGCTTATGGCTTTTATTAACATTACTGTGCATGCGTTAGTGGTCCTGTGCTTCTTAGGGGGAAAAAAATCCAAGAAGGATTTCATTTAGAATTCTTTTCCTATAGATTAATGGAAATAAATAAGTATAAACAATAAAACAAAAATCCCTCTGGACCCTTTTTTATTCTGCCCTGATAGTACAACTTCTGCCAAAAATGCTTTTATTTCTGGTCCACCTCATTCTTCAGATAATACATGAGACGTCTGTCACTTCAGAGAGACTTTTTTTTAAGATTTTATTTACTTATTCATGAGAGACACACAGAGAGAGGCAGAGACATAGGCAGAAGGAGAAGCAGGCTCCCCATTGGGAGCCTGGTGGGAAACTCGATCCCAGGACCCCAGGATCATGACTTGAGCCAAAGGCAGATGCTCAACCACTGAGCCACCCAGGTTCTCCCAGAGAGACTTCTTTAAGCATATATTATGTGTGGAATCACAATACACTGTTTATTTCTTTCAAAGCGAGTTAAAATTTGTGGATGTTAGTTTTATGTATTACTTTTGGGTGTTAACAAGTTCCCAGGATCGCAGAATCTGTGTGTATATTGTTCACTATCAACAGAGGAAGCCAAATGTAAACTTCCTGCTCTGATGTCAGGCCGGTTAGGGATGGAGGAGAGTCAATCAAGCATAGGTCTCACTAACTGATACCCAAAGGTTGAGAAACCGAGCAGAGGTGAGCATGTGGAGAGAGGCAAGAGTCTCTTGAGTAGCAATGTGATTGCTCCAAGGAGAAAATTAGGGGAGGTTTGTGCAGGGAATGGACATCAGCATTACTGAAGCGTGGATCACGGAAGCAGGATGACAGAGAGGAGGCTGCAGGGATTTACAAGCCCCAAACTTGCAGTTTCTTTAATCTATAATGAGATTAAACTCAAAGCACAATATCAGGATCACTTGACTAATTGGGATGTGATTTAATGGGAGATATTGGATCATAAACATAACCAAAATGGAAATCTGCCAAATATGTTTCTGCAATAACCTAAAAGATGATGTTACTGTAGCGAACATAGGTGTTTCGAAGTTGTAGACTGTTGATATGGGGGGGGGGGGGCAGTGGCTCTGGGTTCAAATTTCCTTAATTCCCAAGCTCTGCTGACCCCTTTTACATGTATGACTTGGGCTGTTTACATTAGATCCCTAAGCCCTGATTTCTTCATCTCTAGGATGGAGATAATAGTAGCACTGAATATTTCACTGAATAATGTGAATATGATATATAAATTGATTATAACCTTTATTACATGAAATTAAGAGCTTTTTTGGTAAATTTCATTTATCTGTTGCTATCTCTGTTTTTTAAATATACCACCTCTCGGGATCCCTGGGTGGCGCAGCGGTTTGGCGCCTGCCTTTGGCCCAGGGCGCGATCCTGGAGCCCCGGGATCGAATCCCACGTCAGGCTCCCGGTGCATGGAGCCTGCTTCTCCCTCTGCCTGTGTCTCTGCCTCTCTCTCTCTCTGTGACTATCATGAGTAAATAAATAAAAATTAAAAAAAAATTAAAAAAAAAATAAATATACCACCTCTCTTTCCAAAGAGAGAAAAGAAACTGAAAAAAAATTATGCAGTAGTCCAAAGTGACATATTGGTGACTTTTTTTTTTTTTTTTACATATTGGTGACTTGTATAGCACTGAGGAAAACTGTCACTTTGCCTAAGAGACAGCCTGGGCCAGCCAGTTTTTTTTTTTTTTTTAATTTTTATTTATGTATGATAGTCACAGAGAGAGAGAGAGAGAGGCAGAGACATAGGCAGAGGGAGAAGCAGGCTCCATGCACCGGGAGCCCGATATGGGATTCGATCCCGGGTCTCCAGGATCACGCCCTGGGCCAAAGGCAGGCGCCAAACCGCTGCGCCATCCAGGGATCCCTGGGCCAGCCAGTTTGCAGGCATTTTTTCCACTTTCTGGTCAGAAGAACTAACTGAAGTACAATATTTCTGTCTTCTCTTACAGATAAGGATAATGAGTCAAAGGTATTTTGACAAATTTATATAATTTGTCCAAGATCATCTATGTGGGAAGCAGAATCAGAGTTTGAATCAATAGAATCTGGAACTCAATGTCTTATACATTAAACTTATCTTTAGTGAAAAATAATGCTTAGCAATATTATTTATACAGAGTAGACCCATCATTTTTCATTTATTTGGTAATGTACAACATTAAAAATACTTGTAGTCATCAGGGTAACCGGGTTGTATGAACATTTTTAATAGCTTTATTGAGATGTGATTAATACAAATTATTGCACATATTTAATGTATATCATTTGATGAGTTAGAACATAGGCATGCACCTGTGAGCCCATTACCATGATCAAAGTAATAAACATATCCACCACCTTCAAAAGTTTCCTTGTGCTCCCTCACTCCTTTTTGCAGTAAGGACAATGCAAAATTGCGTGTAAGAGACCAAAGAGTCCATACCATTAAGATATTTCCTCATGCATCAAAGGCTTTGTACTACAACCACTGACAAATACTTTCACAGTTATTGAAATAAAACATGAGGAGCATGCACATATGTATAGGGAAAATGAGTGCCTCAGTAGATACACATAAGGATTCAATATCCCCATTTACACTTGCTTGAGAAACACTTTAGAACAGGAAAAACTATTCAAGTTCAAGGACTGAATGATTAAACCCAACTCAATTTTGTTTAGTCAGATGTGAAAAAATACATAGTTAATTGGTAAGCAAGGTCTCCATGTACCAGAATCCAATTATAGACTCTTCAAAACACTAGTGAAATAAAAATTAATGAGACATTTTTAAAGACATTACAATTTTATGGTACTGATTTATTTTGAAAAATGGCAAGGATAAATTTAAATTTAATATGCTGAAATAACTTTCCTGTCTTTATTTTGGAATTCCAGCCAAAAAATATCAGAAATATCTTTAAATAGTGAATAACAAATACATATATATGTGTATATATATATGTATATATATGATATGTGAACATATACATAAAATATTGCTTCTAAGAGTTCTTTATTTTCTTTTTTAATATTGATCTTGGTTTAGTAATGGTCCAAGAAATTTGGTCAGCTATATTATCATTGCCCTCTGAATTGCAGTAAATGTAGGGAACAATTGCTCCAAATCAGCAGTAATTCAAATGTGCTTGGACATATACCAATGCTAACAAAAATAATTACAACCATGAATCTATATTATTATAAGTATTATAATAGAAAGTGAATTGGTTTGGCACCTCTACAGAACACGTGTTAAAATGTGTTTTTTACTTACAACTTGAAAGTGATATACATTTAATATTATATACTTTTTTTCTTACCATATAAAGACTTATGCTGGGGGTTCCTGGATGACTCAGCTTGTTAAGCAGCTGACTCTTGATTTTGACTCAGGTCATGATCTCAGGGTCCTGGGATCAAGCCCTATGCTGGGCTCCACACTCAGTGGGGAGTCTGAGAATTATCTCACTCCTTCTTACTCTGCCCCTCCCCCAGCTCATACTTTCTCTCTAAAATAATAAAAAAAACAAAAAAAAAGACTTATTTTGTAAGTTGTTAGTTTAATGACACCCCTTCAGTTGATTAAATGGATGGCTCATAAGGAGACAGTTTATGATCTGTTTTATATAGTTATATAAAAGCAAATAAAACAATGAGAGGAATTAATGTCATGTACATTAAATATTATTTATACCAATAAATCTTATTTGATAATAAAAATGGGTAATATTATACGACCTCAGAACTTTATTAATTTATAGATTAACCTGCATGTTTTAAGCATTTATTAAAAAAATTCTACTTGCTGTCATCAATATGGCTATGTTGCAATATTGAATAAAGTAATGGGTGTACATACTGATAAGTAGGTCTGCTTTGACCAATTAATTTGTCTGTGTTATATATATGGGAAGCTGCTTGTAATTCCTTTATAAAGCTTTGAAACTATGATAACATGAAAGCTATGAAACTTTGATAACATTGTTATCTATGCTGGGAAGTCTTTTCATTTCTAGGAGACAGTTCATCGCTCCTTGAGCAGTGCTTCTTACAGAGCTTCCTACATACCGTAGCAACCTAGCACTGATTTGACACATAATATATACTAAAAAAAGATTGATTGAGTAAATAACTATACTTTTATAGTGTGAATATGTACTTTTAATTTTCATGTGCTTGTCTCCCACTGAACTCCAAAATCTTTAAGACAAAAACCATGTCTTATTCACAATATTTTTTTTTTTAGAATTTATCATAATATTAACCATGGGATGAAAGTAATTCATGTATCAATCTAATGTCACTTTGAACTGGGAGTGACAGAAACTTCAACAATCACACCTTAAATAAAGTTAGGTAACCATTCTCACATGGTACGATAACCAGAGATTTCATGCCACAGTTCAATCATTAAATCAAGCCCTTTTCCTCTTTCTGTTCCATTATTTTAAGTATTATCAGGTGGCTGTTACACTTGCCTTCTTCCAGAATCATGTCTTTGTTTAGGCAGGAAGAAAGCAGAGGGAAAGAGTTTCTCACTTTGTGATTTTTTTGTTTTATAGTTGGGAAACTTTCCCAACAAATTTTCCCTCAAATCTCAGCCGGAACCTGATCCTATGCTAATGCATGGTCAATGACATGTAGGCCACCATGAAAGAGTTAGACCAATTAGGATTTAGCCCCTGGGATTAGAAAAGGGACCTGGAGATCAATAGATTCCGCCTTCCACTTAAATGGGTTGTGCTTGATTTAGCAGGGAAAAGAGGATCCCTGAGTAGTTAAGGGACAATACAGATTACAGTAAATATTACCTAAAAAGAATTGGATTTGCTAAAATGAATTATTCATGTCATATGCTATTCCCGATTGTATCTTTATATTTGTATTTGTATTCATTTGGCCAAATTTAATATGAGCAATTTCTGTTTCTTTGAGGATAATTACAAATACATAAGTTCTTCTGTATTTTTAGTTATAGTGGAAAAGAAAATATGTAATATTGAAAGATATATTGTTTTCATCCACCTTCTTTTTGTAATATAGGTCTTGCTCATTCCATTGCAATGGAAACTAAAATGTTAATTATGTTCTCTTTTTTTAGACCCAAAAAGGTAAATATGAATTTAGATTCCATCCATCGGTTAATTGAAGAAACACAAATCTTCCAGATGCAGCAGTCATCAGTAAAACCACCTTGTGACATCGTAGCCCCTGATTCCTCCCCTAGGGACACTTGTCATTCCTGTTTGCCACTTCAGGGGCTGCAATCACATGCTGCTCACAACTTCTGTGCACACTCGTGCAATACCAATGAATGGAATATTTGTGAAGAGCTTCGCCTGCGGGAGCTTGAAGAAGTCAAGGCCAGAGCTGCCCAGATGGAGAAGACCATGCGGTGGTGGTCAGACTGCACTGCTAATTGGAGAGAAAAGTGGAGCAAAGTTCGGGCTGAAAGGAACAGTGCCAGGGAGGAAGGAAGACAGCTCAGAATAAAATTAGAGATGACAATGAAAGAATTGAGCGAATTGAAAAAGAAACAGAGTTTGCCACACCAAAAGGTGTTAGAAACTACCCAGGACCTGAAGCATCCCAGCTTCATGGAAGTGTCCTCTGCACAAGGAGACCAATTTCAAATTGCTTCACAAACATGTAAGTCTATCAGAGAGTATCTGGTGAAAAGAGAATTTCCTACAAAAGACAACACATACAGTAAGGTAAGAAAAAAGCTCCACAGAGGAATCCAGAGATTATGTGTGGGTTTGAATGCAGTATACAGTAATGGGGAGGAAAGAGAAAATGACAAACCCAGTGGTGACTGCATTTGCTTGCTTGGGCTGCCATACCTAGGTACCACAGATCTGAGTGGCTTCAGCAACAGAAATCTATTTTCTGATAGTTCTAGAGGTTTAGGAATGTGAGATGAAGGTGTCAGCAGGTTTGGTTTCTTCTGAGGCCTCTTCTTGGCTTACAGATGGCCACCTTTTCCTTGTGTCTTCACATGGTCTTTTCTTTGTGTGTGGTTATCTTCAAATTTCCTTGTAAAGACACTATCTCTAGGCCTACCATATTAACCTCATTTTAACTTAATGACTTCTTTAAAGACACTGTACCCAATTCAGTATCATTCTAAGGTACTGGGGGCAGGCTAAGACTTCAACATACCAGTTTTTGGGAAGAGACAGAGTTCAATAGCCCATATTACTGATCTTAGTAATATTTTTAGCAAAAATTAGCATTTTTATGTGAAAAGAAAATATTTAGAGAGATTTCTCTCCATTTACCCTCATTATGACAATAATAATAAATTGTTCATACAGTAGGTTTCATACAAAGGTTTGGGACTTTGGCTTCATGATTAATTCCTGTAAAATGGGTACTATAGGCAAATACCTTTAGGAAATGCTTCACATTATCCACTCGTGGAATTTCTTGATATTCTTAGAGTCTTGAAGTTTTTAAGAATTCTGCACAAAATAAACTTTTTAGAAGCTTTATCTAATATAGCAGTTTGTAACCTTATTTATCCATTTTCTTTAACCTGGTAAATACTATTAACAACCCATGGAACATACTTTCAGAAACCTTAGGAATTCATTTTATTTCTTTAAATAATATCAGTTTATATTGTTACTCCTTTCTAATTCCACCTCTAAAAATATAGAGCATGATATCTTGCTCTTCTATGATTCAATCTAAAAATTTAAACCTTTCTATTATGTATGGGATTTATGGTAGATATAACCTAGATTCCATTGTAAATAAAAAAGTTTTCATAGACTGAAATGTATTTCACTATAATGTAGAACATAGAAGGAAAAAAAAAGGCTTAAGGAATGCAAGTTAAAGTTCAGTCATATGTCTCAATTACAGACTGATAAATGAAAATAGTAATTGGATGGTGAATCATAATATTTATTTCCTCTCCAAAATATGTTTTCTTCATGTGTTTTCTGCACTAGATTTAAAAAATTAACAATAGTTGTTTTATATTTTTTTCTTTTCAGGAAGATTTGATTATTGACCAGTTAAGGTTAAATGAGGAGATGAAACTGAATCTTAACAGCCCTGATTCATTCAAGAATGGTGGTACTGAAAACTGTACACTGAAATCTGCATTAAGACTGCAAGCAATAAACCTGCCTTTGGAGAATGAAGTGTCTGAAATTTCAGCTTTGCAAGTGCATCTGGATGACTTCCAAAAAATTTTATGGAAAGAAAGAGAGTAAGTGCGAATCATTGTCTCCCTTAACCAAGTCTGATTTTTCAAACTTACTGAATTAAGTCTAGCAAACTGGCCATTTGATAATGTATTTTACCTATGCTTAGTCATTAAGTACTAATATTTTAAAAAAACATTTGATATGTATTCATTTTTGAATGTTTAAAATATTAAATATTTAATATGTAAGTATTAAATACACACACTACTGCACAGGCTGTGGGCCAAATGAGAAATCCAACAGCAAGTCAAAATATGTCTCAAAACACAGGAGAAAGAAAACACAATATTGTAAAACCTGTGAAATGTAGCAAAAGCAGATGTTAGAGTGAAATTTATGTTATAAATGCTTGTATTAAGAAAAAAAGTTCAAGACGCCTAGGTGGCTCAGCGGTTGAGTGTCTGCCTTCAGCTCTGGTGTGATCCTGGGGTGTCCGGACAGGCTCCCCACAGGGAGCTGGCTTCTCCCTCTGCCTATGTCTCTGCCACTCTCTCTGTGTCTCTCGTGAATTAACAAATGAAATCTTTTAAAAAAAGTTTAATAAATCACACTACACCACAAGAAACTAGAAAAAGAATGAACTTAGCTGAAATTTAGTAGAGGAAGAAAATAACAAAGAAAAATCAGAAATAAAATAGAGTCTAGAACAAATAATAACATAACATCGAAAGTAATGACCAGTTTTTTTAAAAAAATATAAATAAAATTGACAATGCTTTAACTAAATATACTAAGTAAAAGAGAGAGAAAGTCAAAAACCAATATGAGAAATGGAAGAGAAAATAATACAAGAGATAACCACAGAAATACAGAGTGGGATAACATATTATCATAAACAGACTTAGAAAATAAAAAAAAAACAGATAATTCCTAAAAATGCACAAGTTACCAAGATTGAATCATGCATCTTGATTCCAATCTTGATCTTGATTTCCAAGTAGGAAATCTTTTTTGACCAGTAGCAAGAATGAAAGTTGAATTAAAAATCAAAAATCTCCCCAAACAAAAAAGCCAAAGACTATATGGTTTCATTGGTGAATTCTACCAATTATTTACAAAAATAATTAATGACAAGTTAATCAAAATCTTACGTATAAGAAGTCCTGAACTTACTAGGGAAAACCTATAAGGCTAGCTGGAGATTCCTCAACAAACTTGGCAAGCCAGAAGGGAGTGGCACGATATATTCAGAGTGCTGAGTGATAAGAATCTGCAGCCAAGAATATCCAGCAAGGCTATCATTCAGAATATGAGGAGAGATAAAGAGTTTCCAGACAAAAACTAAAAGAGTTCATGACCACTAAACCAGCCCTGCAAGAAATATTAAAGGGAACTCTTGAGTGCAAAGGAGAGACCAAAAATGACAAAGACAAGAAAGGATCAGAGGAAATCTCCAGAAACAATGACAAAACAAGTCAAGTTCTGAATTTTGAAAAGTAATTTAAAACTTGTTAGTTTTTAGTTTTTATCATTCTTTTGATATAACTTTGTTCTTGTCTCTGGCAAATTCACCTTAATTATATTTGAATCATTAATGTAAATGGCTAGAATAGCCAGTGGTTTTCAAATTTCTACAGCATTAGCAGACATCAGTGAATCATTACAAATGAAAAATATGTTAATATTTATAAGGGACAACTCAGTTTGTGAGTTACTGATTGCAGAAAATTGTGCTTTATTCATTGATCATTTGTGGTATAGAGCAAAGAAAGCTAGACTTGAGATTAGATGACCTGGATATTTACCTTGGTTCTCACATATCCAGCTACATGATTTTGGGTTAGCCAAGATTGTGCTATTATTTCCTTTGTAAAAATATGGATAGTGGTGCCTATGTTCCAGTTATCTTTTGGTTTATAGCAACACTGCCCACACGATGGTTTGTGTTGAAACAACAGTCACCATATAATCTGTTCTTGAAACTTGAGCATGCTTTGTGTAGACAGCTCATCTCTCACTACATGTGGCTTCAGCTGAGATGGCTCAAGGCTGGAGATGACTTAAGGGCTGGGGGCCAAAATCATCTGAAGCCTCCTCACTTACTCTCATATCTGGCACTTGATCTTGATTCTCCCCCTGGGGTCTTAGTCAGAACACCTGCAGGTGTCCTATCCGTTTGGCCACATGGATTCCTCACAGTGCCGTGGCTTGATTGAAAGCAAACATCTTAAAAGCACAGAAAAAAAAAAAATGCTGTTTTAATTACCTTGTCTGAAAAGTCACATAGCATCACTTCAGCCTTATTCACCAAATTATTATGAGGATCAAACACAAATATTGTCTGGGAAAGTGGCTAGTGGTGTGAATTACTCAGTATGATTTATTTGTTATTCCTTCATAATCACCTTAGACAATGATTAGCATTGTGCGGAATATTTAAAACATGTTACAATATGGCCCCCAAATCTGAAAATCATTATTTTTCCACCTAGTTATAAGACTTTTAATGGGCAGGAAAATTTGGGGAAAAATAGGTATAAATATTATTATATGTTATATAATGGTTTCAATTTTCCTAGTTTAAATAGATTGGAATAATGATAACATGCACACAGACCTTTCATGGATAGTATAAGCCCTTGATATGCCATTCTTTATCTGTTAACCAGAAATTTCTCTTTAGTCTCTCTAAATGTATTGCCCTACTAATTCCCTTTTTCAGAGGCTTTATCTATACCTCGCCATATGAGTAGATTGTGATAATACAATCACAATACATTGTAATAATGTACCTGTCTATATAATAAATATTTATTATTCTGTCATCGAGTACAAATTCCTAATAGAGGCAATCAATATTAGTAGAAAGGAGAAAAAATTTGAATTAATTTTTAGGCCTGTACCCATATTAAAAATTAATTTTATCTGGAACTGTAGATCTCAGTCAAGTTCTAAATCTGTGTTTTATTTCTTGAAGGGTTTAACTTCTTAGTAGTTACAGACTTCTCTTACACCCACTCACACTGTTACTTCACTGACATAATGTAGTACGGACCATATGAAGCTGCTCCCTCCTACGTATAAACTCCCTGCGGTGCCAGTTTTAATGACACGCATGTGTATCTCTCTACACTCCCACTCAGACACACAGACGCACACTTATATATTTGACTCCCATGGAATAAATTACCAATCCCTATAGTAAGTAAATTCTTCAACTCTCTGGGACTTCAATATATAAACCATAATCGGGCCAGAGAAAAAGGGGGAAAGGGACCTCTGATTCCACTTTGTCTCTTCACTCTTCTCTCTAATAAACAGTCCCGTGGGTGTTATGTGTCCATGAATCAACATGAGCATGCAGTCCACGTGAGGCAATCAAAAAGCCTTTTCTCTATCACAAGAGACTGTTTCCCAAGGATATAGTATATGCTGTTGCTATAAATCTGTCTAACCTTTTAAATTCTTCCTCCTGGAATCAGCAAGTTGATGGCCGGAGTTGAGAACATGTGAATATAATTTTTTCTATGTTCCCAGCTAATGGGAAAATTCTCTTGTCTAGGAATCAGCCAAGAGAACTCAGGGGATGCTTTTCACCATTGTCACTGATGACAACCTCCTTATCAAAAACAATAAACTTTATTATATTGTTTGTATTCTGAGTACTATTCAGTTTTATGAAAATAATTTTCCGGGATCTAGAAGCTCCTCATGTATTGAGAATTTGTGTATTTTTGATCTCTTAGATAAAGACTTCCCATGTGGAAAATGTGAAGTGAGGATGGGAACCTCATCCACTTACAGAGCTAGGTGTACCTAGACGTTTAGGGAGAGGAATTTTGGCAATGTCAGATCTTATGTAAAGGAGATGATGAAGTAAAAATATTTTCATTTAGAACCAGTTCTCAAAGTAAACTGCAGATGGCACCTGTATCCCTTAGAAAATGTTTGCACCATGCATTTAAGCAGAGCCTTAATCCTCGCCTCACTATTTTATTTCTTAGTCTATTTTCTATGGAAGAAAAGTAGTATGCTTCAATTATTTTGCTTTGCTTCATAAATGGTGTGTTTTTTCTTGATAAAATGAGACATATATATATATTATTTTGCTTTGCTTCATAAATGGTGTGTTTTTTCTTGATAAAATGAGACATATATATATATATATTCTTCAATGAGCCCAATGAACAAAATGGCATGCAAATCTAGTTAATATTATTTAATGTAATATTATTATAAATTACACAGTCAGGCCTACTTATTTATTCACTATTACTAATGGGATATGTGGTAAACCTTTGCCTTTTTAAAAAAGTAATTTATGATTTGTATTCCTTTATACATATGTATTTATTTTTCTAGCTTTATTGAAGTATACATGAGAAATAAAATTTGTGTGTATTTAAGTTGAGCAATGTGATGAATTTGGTTTAAGATTTTATTTTATTTTATTTTATTTATTTTATATTTTTAAAAAGATTTTATTTATTTATTTGACAGAGAGAGAGCACAAGCAGGCAGACAGGCAGGCAGAGGGAGAGGGAGAAGCAGGGAGCCTGACATGGGGCTGCTTCCAGGACCCTGTGGGATCATGACCTGAACCAAAGGCAGATACTTAACCAACTGAGCCACTCAGGTGTCCTAAAGTTTTTATTTTAATTCCAGTTAGTTAATTTGCAGTAGTACAGTACAGTGATTTAGCAGTTCCATATGTCACCCTGTGCACATCCCCACAAGCACACGTGATGTTTTGGTATATGTGTGAAATGATTACCACAATCAAGCTAATTAACACATCCATCGCTTAACACCATTATTAATTTTTGCGTGTGGTGAGACCTCTTATGATCTACCCACTTAGAAAATTTCAAGTGTACAGTCTGGTATTGTTAGCTATAATCATCATGCTGTACCTTAGTTTCCAGAAGGATTTATAACTGAGAGTTTGTACGCTTTGACTGATGTCTACGAACTGTCCCCACTTCCCAGCCCCTGGCATTTACCATTCTACTCTCTGTTACTATGAGATTTTTAAGATTCTACATATAAGTGAAATGATGTAGTATTTGTCTTTCTGCATCTGGTTTATTTCACTTCCCGTAATGTCCTACACTGTGTACACACACACACACACACATACACACACACACCCCTCACATATTCTGCATCTGTTTATTTGTAGTTGGACAGTTAGATTGCTTCTGTATCTCAGCTTTTGCAAATAATGCTGCAGTGAACATGAAGGTCTCTTTGAGATATTTGTTTCCTTTCCTTAGGCTGTATACCTAGAAGTGGGATTGCTAGATCATCCAACAGTTGTTTTTAATTTTTTGAGGAGCCTGCATATCTTTTTTCCACAGTGGCTGCACCAACTTACATTCCCCTCAACAATGTCGTTTCAACTACACTCTTACCAACACTTGTTATCACTTGTGTTTTTGGTAATGACCATTCTAAAATAATGAGGTAATATCTCACTGAAGTTTGGGTTTGCTTTTCCCTGATGATTACTAATGTTAAGCATCTATTCATATACTTGGCCTTTTTTATGTCTTCCTGGAAAACTGTTTACCTTATTCAATCCTTAATTTTTGTTTGTTTGGGGGTGTTTTTGGTTTTGATTTTTGCTATTGAGTTGTGTGGGTTCCTTATATATTTTGGCTTCCTTATCAGATATATGGTTTCCAAATATTTTCTATAGGTTGCCTTTTCATTTTGTTGTTTCTTTTCCTGTGCAGAAGCATTTTAGTTTGATTTATTTCTGCTTATTTTTGCTTTTGCTGCCTCTGCTTTTGGTGTTGAGTCCAAAAGAATATTGCCAATACCAATATCCAGGAGCTTTTTCCTTAAGTTTTCTTTGAGGACTTTTACAGTTTCAGTCTTATATTTAATCCATTTCAAGCCACTTTTTGTGCACTTTTGCAATTGGTTTTTATTGTATAGTGTCTTTTATGTTTGAGTAATACCCTACTTAAGGAGATGGAGTCTGTTTTTCTGCATAGACTACAAAATTGTTAGTAAGTCTCAACTTGAGTCTCCCTTGTGGTTAAGGTGCAGGCACTTGACATAGGAACAGCTCTTGAGATGTAGCCACCTAGCCTTTTTAGCAAAAGCTAATGCCCCAAGAAAAAGAGAGCACCTATCCTGGTGAGGAGGAAGGCTGTGGTAGTAGCTACATCTTGATCCAAGAGGCAGCAGTGGTTTCCAGGGAAAATATCGCCATGTCTGGAGTTGGTGGTATTGAGGTCATGCTGTGATGCCCGTACCTAAATGGTGGCTGCAATGAAATACTGATGGGAAGATTGCTATGGCATCATCTTTGGTATTTCTTGCTGTGCAGGTTCCCCATTTGCTTCTCTGGATCTTCCCAGAGTTTCCTCAAAAAGATTCTTTGAGCTAATAATATCCTTTACTACTTTACTTATATTGGCTAATTCGAAATATTTACTCATTAGACACATATTTGATACCAAGAAAGTGGACAGGCAACAGGCAGTGGGGTCTTCATAGGATCAGCTCTGTGGCATGAGAGCAAATCCTTTGTTCCTGGCTGGATCATCTCAGAGTCTTGGTCTCTGATCATTTTGGATATTTCTGAGTTTCATAGTATTTTAAAAATTCATCTCTTTTCTAATTAAATTATATATGGCTTGGCTATTTGCTGAAAGATGCTAAAAATGCTAAGGATATAATTGTTAATACTTGAGAGTAGAGTCACAAAATGACAAATATGTTGCTGATTAAAAACATATTTAAAACTTTTTTATTATTTATAGTTTGATGCTAACTACAGTTTAGACTAATAGAAAAATTAATATTTAGATGTTATTATAAGTTAATTTGTTTTTGTCTGGCAAAAACAAATATTGATAGAACTTTAAGAAAGTACTTGTTATTTTACAATAAAATTTCACACAGTTCAAAAGTGATTACTTTTATCCCCAAACATTAGTGTTTCAGGAATTTTCGTCCCTGAAAAATATTTTGGCTAAATTCTTGTCTATATATATATGTCCAAGTTTTATGTTCAATTATTGTGGGATCATCATAACTATCAAAGGATTGTATAGAAATATAATAATACCTTTCCAGAAAAATCATTTTGGTTTACACTTTATCTTTTAGTTCTTCAAATTTTATATATTTCAGCAATGAGATCTTTAAAAGTTTATATCATCATATTAAAAATACTACATTTTGGCTGAACTTTATCTTACTATTTTTTAAATATGCAATATTCTTTAGAGTAAAATAAGTTTTTTTCTTTGCCTTAATAGTTCAAATGATCTGATGATAATTTAAATTTCAATTATAAATTTAACTGCATAGTTAGTAATTTTGGAAATTCCTCTAAAATATAGAATAAATTGATTAGGCCAGAAATTAAGAATTTAAAGAGTGCCCTCTGCTGCATAAATTTAAGTGTGCAGGGTCCTTATGTCCTCAATGTTTGCTTGCATAGAGTCAACTAAAAATATTTTAGTTGTATAAATTTGCTAAAAATATCCAAGCATCGCTATATCATTAAATACATGTTTATGAATTGCCTTTCCTTTCACTCCTTAGACTAGATTATACCATCTTATGTAATAAAAACACATAATTTTATTTCAGTAAACTAATAAATATTAGTTATTATATTTAAGATGCATACATGAAGAGATAAATAATACTATATTATAAATATTACTAATATGTCTTAAATAAGGCATAAGAATCTATTTCCTTATAACACATTTGGGCAAAATTATATTATTTTTATTTTATGAACTGGTTTTGACTAATTCTAGGTCTAGGTGTAATCTAGATATAAATCTATCTTTAGAATATTTCTATGTTTCTGTATAATTAAGATTAAAAGCTTAATTAATATATAGTTTGCAGTACTCTTCTTGAACCTCTTATAAAATTCTGAAAGAATATTTACCCCAATACTTTTTATGACATTTTTAAGAATCAACATTTATTCTACAATAATAATAAATCATTTTTACTGTAATGTGAGCCTTTTTGCTAACATTATCATTTGATCTTTTAAACTGCAATGTTAAGAACTGATGGTGATTTCTGAACATGTATGATCCTAAATTTTAAAGTGTAGACTTTTCTCAATTTTTCAAGTAAATTTTATATTATTCTACTAATTTTGAGATAATTTATCCATGTATGCTTATTACACAAATGTAGTTAATTAGTATCCTTTAATAAAATCACTTTATTTACTATATTCCTTTTCCTTTTTAAAATTTTCAATCCCTGACAAAAATAGAGATTCCCATGTTCTACTCATGCAACTCTAGTAAATTAAGAGTACAGTGATTCTTAAACATTCCAGTGAAGTTACAAATTTAGTGAAATTTTCTTATTTTTGCAACTGAAATTACAAGTCTAAGTCAATACTCAATTTCTCTTAAATATTCAAATATGACTTATCATTTGAAAACCTTAAAATTATCCAAATGCCAAATATATAACATATTTTAATGTACAGTGATTTTTTTCATGTTCTGTTTAAGTGTGACACCAAACATTAGTATTTGGCAATTTGTTCATTATTTCTATACTTAATCTCATTCTTGAAATCCTAACCATAGTCACAAGATAAAAATAATATCTTGGAAAGTAACTTGGATGTCATTAACTGGCTGGGTCTGCTTATCTATAAGGATTTTGGGCTGAAGTTGTTATCTGGAGCTGTAGACATTCATAGGCAGTGTTCATAGGACCTAGACTTTCATATCAAGCCCTTTTGTTTGTTAATTTTAATGTATTTGCTGTTAATAGGGGATTCAAAATTATAGCCTAATAAATGGTGTTGGTGTTTTTGCAACCTGAGTCTTCTGAGGTTAAACCTTAGCTAATGCTCACATGTTCTCAATGGTTCATGCAAATATAATTATATAACTTTTTAATAAGCTACTTATCCACTGATTGGATTAAACTAATATATTTATGACCTAATTCTATTTTGAATTATTTTCACAGTATTGCTATGGAAGATTCATATTTCTCATAAATATGTAAACTTCATTCAATTTTGATTCTGGATGCATCTTCTAGGTCTATGAACATGTTTCTAAGAAACTTCTACTGATATTATCACTGAAATAGACCCAAGTGTGTATACTGGTTAATTACAATAAGGTTGTAACTAACAACCACAAAATCTCAGTGGTATACAACAATCAGACTTTATTCAGCTGGAGTCTGTGAGCCAACTAAAGGCTGCTTGATCCAGACGAGGCTCTGCAGGGGAGGCTGGTTATGATCCCTGTCTCTCATACTCCCACTGGGAGCAGTGAGTCCACATTGCTATGTACTTCCCATTGCTGTGGCCAAAATACAAGAAGGTAAAACCAGTTGCATAAACATTTTTGAAGGCTCAGCCACATGGTGCCCACTAGCATTCCATTGATGGTGTCAGGCACATTTTCCATTTTCCAAATCACTGCAAGTGATGATTTCATCATGTCTTTCACCACCAAATAACACATATCACCATTTTTTTTCCAGCTGCTTATGCTTTATCACCATTTTTCCTCTAGCATCCCCCTTTTAAGTATCATTTTCTATATCAGTTATATTTGCTGCAGAAAAAAATACAATAAAACAACCCGAGCGTGCGCGCGCACACACACACACACACACACACACACACACACACCATAAAATTCAGTGGCCTAAAACAATTATTTATTTTGCCCATATGGACAAAAAAGGTGGGCCAGCTGGGTTTGTCTCCATGGTAAGGTTGGGCTCAGATCTGCTTTATGTTTTTATTTGGGGACAGCAATTCCTCGGGGAAACTTTTCACAATGATGGCTGAGACATGAGACAAGAAGCCCAACCACACAGATTCTTTTCAAACATCTGGGTCTGTCATATCTGCTAATATCCTATTGTCAAAACCTAGAAGCAAGGATTGAATAAAGCAACTCTGTCAGTGGAAGTAGAAAAAACACTACATTTTTTAACAGTAATCTGATGCACCACACAGATGAAGATTGGCCATCTGCAAAGGTCAATATATGCTAATTACAACCAGAAGTAAACAATTATTTTCAGTGAATCACTCTGATAGACATATGGGCATACAAAAAAAAATCAATAATTGAAGATATTAAAAGACCAGATTTCAATTCTAATTCTGTCATTTGTTGTAGAAATGGATAAATTAATCCAATTATTTAAAATAAAGATCCAAGTGAAATTTTTTCATTAAAACAAAATTGCAAATATTTTTAAAAAGTATTTTTATATCTCCAGTAAATGATTGATTTCTTAAATTCTTATGTGGACTCCTTAGCATTCTCTTTCATATCAAAGGATGATTTCTTTATTTATATATAGTCACAATATGAAGTTGATAAAAGCCATGTTAAAATTAGAAATATATATATATATCCTCCTAAATAAGGAAACAATATGAATAAGAGAATGAGAGAAAGGCATGAATAATAGAGGAGAAAGCTGGCAGAAACTCAAATATTTTGATACTGGCAAAGGAAAATTAAAAATGCTTAACTTACTCTAATACTAATTAACAGAATAAAAAACTAAACCAAGTTTTACTCATCATTTATAATTTTTTAGCTAGAAAAGTTTTTTTGTGATTATAATGGTCATATACGAGTATAAAGATAAGGAAAATAGGTAATCAAAAATTGAATGTGTTCCTAAAATTATTTTTAAATTGTAAGACTCTTTTGCTCTTAATTCTTTATTTAGAATGCGTTCATCTTTGGAAAAAGAAATAGAACGACTGGAGTCAGCTTTGTCTGTGTGGAAATGGAAGTATGAAGAACTGAAAGAATCAAAGCCAAAAAATCTGAAAGAGGTATGAAGGCATACAATGTAGAGGAAGAAATGAAACTGACAGTTTTCTCTGTTCAGATATGTAACCTCATGGGCAGAAAGCTCTATAAACAAGAGGAAAGGTTAAAAAAATTGAATTTCCTCCATCAGAGGGATATTTTAGCTGACATGTCCATGTGAACTTAGTCAAACTCAACTCATAAGAAATCTTGTTCTAAATAATGTATGTTTTTAATGAACGTGACACAATTAACTTTCTATGTCAGGCTCATGTGAGGGGACTGCTAAAGAGTCATTATATCCTAGCACTTATAATAAACAATTTTACTTTACTCGTTTAGGTAGCAGTCTGAAAATATCAATATATCTCAAGTGCACCTAAGTTCTTTTAATATTGACTGTATGGCTATTCAGGATCAGCTACTTGCCTTTATACTTTCCCTTTGCATTTTCATCAATAAAATGCTGTCACGAACCTTTCCCATTTCAATGATTTATTAATATCATTGTTTAAACAATATTAATTGTACGTTTTGTGTGCACCAAAGCATTGCTCCAGGTAAGCATGTGGGATAGAATAATGAGCAAAGAAAAGAAAAATCCTAACAAAATAATAAGCCAAAAGCTTCAAATGAGTCAACATTTAGTTGGGGTGTATATATATGTATGTGTATTTATATGTGTATTACATTAATTATATACTATATGTTTTACATTATATCTGTACATATACACACACACAGACACACGCACATGCCTACAGATCATATGTACCTTGACCAGCTGTCTAAAGAAGGTAAGTAATCAGTTATGTAACTGTGCTTTAATCAAAAACACTATTACATCCATTTAAAAAAAAAATTGGTAAGTAATACATCTCTTTGTTTATGAAATCCACATTAATGATGCTTCAGGTTTGTTTCCAG
Organism: Canis aureus; assembly: GCF_053574225.1. NCBI lineage: Eukaryota > Metazoa > Chordata > Mammalia > Carnivora > Canidae > Canis > Canis aureus. Next base: position 9,636,915 of record NC_135611.1, on the reverse strand, counting down.
CAGGTGGTAAAGTTTAGAGTCATTAACTTTTTAAAAAATATTTTATTTATTTATTCATGAGAGACACAGAAAGAGGGGCAGAGACACAGGCAGAGGGAGAAGCAGGCTCCCTGATGAGGGAAGGGGGCCTGATGTGGGACTCGATTCCAGGACCCCAAGATCACCACTTGGGCCAAAAGCAGATGCTCAGCCACTGAGCCACCCAGGTGCCCTAGAGTCATTAACTTAAGTTTGCTGAAATCCCATGAGGAACCTTGTTTGAAGCATATGCCTGACTTCTGAGTCATATGCAAGCATTCTGATGTCGAGTGTCGTAATTATCATGCACTGGTTCAGAAATAGTCAGATGTTAACACATTGGACCACTGAGATTTAAAAGGAGGGAGAGGGATCCCTGGGTGGCGCAGCGGTTTGGCGCCTGCCTTTGGCCCAGGGCGCGATCCTGGAGACCCGGGATCGAATCCCACGTCGGGCTCCTGGTTCATGGAGCCTGCTTCTCCCTCTGCCTGTGTCTCTGCCTCTCTCTCTCTCTCTGTGACTATCATAAATAAATAAAAAATTTAAAAAAAAAAAATAAATAAATAAAAGGAGGGAGAGCTTTTCCTAATATTTTAGAGCAAATATTTCCTGCTTAAAAATCATTTATTAACAAAGGCAATTTCAGCGAGAGCTACAGACTGTTTGAGAATATTTCTCAATGAGGGGTAAGTTAGATAATTAAGGCTTTGCTACATAAAGTTTACCTCTTCTTTATATGTTCATGTTAGATTGTCAGAGTTGTTTTGTTTCTAGCTCAAACTTTAGGTTTATATATATATATATATATATATATATATATATATCATATATATAAATATGTACATCACATATATAAATCATATATATAATATACACACACACAATGTATGTGTGTGTACACATACACATACATTTATATATGGATCCTAGTATTTATATTCCCAGGTACCTAACTGAACATGATGTCTCTGAGTCTGACCAAAGACAGTAAATTAATGTTATACAGGGAAAATAGTTCACAACACAAAAATATTATGTTTAGAGTTTCTATGTATTTGCCCTTATAATATAGTGGTCTCTAAATTTGATTGAGAAAGATAATATTGAAGGTAGAATGGGTTTTAAATTGAATTTTAAAAGAAATGTGCAGTTACTATCTCTTGCCACTAGTGGACAGTGCAGACCTGATAAAGTTCGTTTTTTAAAGCTTTTTTTTTCAAGTAATTTAACATTTGTATAGTAACTGGTTTGGAAAAAAGTCGTAATGTTGAGTTGGTTTACAAAGGGATATGTATATTTTAAGATGTTTAATGTTTTATATTCAAAGATGATATTTTGGACATTAAGTCGGAACATGTCTACTTTAACAAAGCTTTATAGATGAGAAAAGATAAAACCAATGTAGCATTTTACAGTGTAAAATGGGTCTACAATTTGAAACCCATACAGAAATATGTATTAGTACAAATCTGATCCTTTTACTAGATAAAATTATAGGGTTTTTGGAACAGGAAAACCTCAACATTGTTGTGAGATTTGTTCAACTATTTAAACTTTGAGTGCAAGTTTCAGTTCAGTGAACTACAAATTTGAACACTGAGTGGAAGTGACAATGAATAAAAAAAGTTTACTGTAGATGATGGAAAGTTAATTTTATAGAAATAAAGAAAAAACATTGAATTATTTATATGAGATTATTTTTTAATAGCTCTCTCCACTCCCTAGAAATGGAATTTGTGATATTCTTTAAAGCTTTTTTGAAGAGATGTGGTATGAACATGTTTAAATTATCTTATAAAATATTGTGGAATATTTGAAAGTATTTAAAAACTGAATAAACAAAAACACTGTCATATGCAATTTTTGTATGTACTTTGTCTAATTGCTTTATAATAGATTAGAACAAGAAGAATTTTTTGGTACATTTAGAAATGGGATTGTAGAGTATAAGTGTAAAATATTGAAAGTTTCTATTCAGTTGATTGACAATCCGGAAACATGTCATGATGCAGCCTTTGGAGCTTCATATGAATTCTCTCTTCTTACTCCATTCTTCAAAAATTATGATAAATGACCTTCACTTTCACTGTAGCTCTTCATCTATAAAAAAATTTTGAACACAAGTGTAATTCTGTTTTAGATGCCTGAAACTGTTACAAGCAAATACATGCCTGGCTAGGAACTGGTGATAGAAAGATTGGCAATTTTTGGAGTTGGAAACAGATGTGCTTAATAGACCAAGGTTTTTAAAAATGTATTTGAAAATCTGGCATCTGTAGAGAGAAATCATTCTTAAATCACTGACATTTAGAGAAGAGTAAATATAAGAATGCAATTGTAAAATCTAATAAGTATTTAAAATGCAACCAAGACAATGAGTGGTAGAGATGATTATGTTCCAAATGCTACTCCCATGCTGAATTTAATACTTATTCAGCTTTTCCTTTGCACATCTGTAAGTATTGATTTGGAATTACATCATGAATTTCAATTTTTTTAAATGGTCATTTTCATGAAATCTTATGATTTAGAGAATCAAATATTCATGGAAGTAATATTGATTACAAATAATTATGATACTTTTGCTTTAACAATAAATGACTGATTCTCTTCTTAATGAAAGATATCTTACATATGTGTAGAATACTGCTAACATTTTAAAACTGGTCTCAAACTGAAAAATTAAATGTAACTTTAAAAATGTAATCTGTCTTTGAAAATTTTGTGCTTTCACCAGTATATTCTATAGGATTTTATCAAGGAATTTGATAAACAATGATAATAACAATGTTTCCAGTAGTTTATAATTTACAATGTTGTTTTATAAAGATTTATATTAAATACTGATAGAGATAGGCTTTGTGGGACTGTATATGACACTAAGAGCTGCCATTAAAGTATAATCTCAAATATCTCAAAACACCTTTCTGATTTGAGGGTAATAGAAGGTTAGAATTAGCATTATATGTAGCTAAAATTCTACACTAGTACTTTTATTTTTTTTCAGAAATAAGATTTTTTTTCTTTATTTTTTACTTGAAGTTTCATCAAAGATACCTTCACTTTTTAAAAGATTATGTCAGCTGACACAGGTTGCTTCCCTCTCTTGGCAATTGCAAATAACGCAATAGATGCAAGGGTGTATATACCTTTGTGGATTAGTATTTCATTTTTTTTTGGGTAAATACCATCAGTGTAATTGTTGTATACACGGTATTTTTATCTTTAATTTTTTGGGGAACCTCCGTACTTTTTTCCACAGTGGCTGTACCAAATTACATTCCTTGGTGCACGAAGGTTCCTTTTTCTCCACATCCTTGCCAACACTTGTTTTTTATTTTAGCCATTCTGACAGGTGTGAGGTGATAACTCATTGTGGTTTTGATTTGCATTTCCCGGATAATGAGTGGTATTGAGCCTCATTTCCTGTGTCTTTTGGCCATCTGTATGTCTTCTTTGTAGAAATATCTGTTTATGTCTTCTGACCATTTTTAATTGGATTATTCGTTTTGGGTGTTGACTTGTATGAGTTCTTTATTTTTGATAGTAACGCTTTCTCAGATATGTCATTCACAAATACCTTCTCCCTTTCAATAGGTTGTCTTTTAGTTTTGTTGACTATTTCCTTTGCTGTGCAGAAACTTTTTTTTTACTGTGATATAGTCCCAATAGTTTATTTTTGCTTTTCTTTCCTTGCCATTATGGGAACTGTTCTGCATACATAAGGAAAGGGTCCTCGAAGATACTTACTTGAAATAGGTGTATGGTGAAGTGTTAGTACAGCTGCGAGTGCAAAACTTTTTCAAAAACTGTCATTTTGCTATTTTGTGGCTTAAATTACTCCATAGAAATGATAAAAATTCTTAATGTCTTCTCAGTTCTAACCCTAAATGGTAGCTCCTACCACTACGTTCCCTCTCTATTGCTTTCCTCATCATAACCTTCAGATCTCCTACTTTGCCCCCTCCTGTCGTCTCTTATCCATCACTGTTGACTTTTTATTTTTCCATCCAGCAACTAGCGTGATAAAACATAATTGGATCATATTACACCCTTGCTTCAAATTCTTCAGTGACTTCCCTTGTACTTAAAGTATGCTTCCCTCCAAGTAATCGGAAGTCTAAGGAAATCTGAATCCACCTGGTTAAACCACCAGATGTTGACAATTCAAAGGATGTCTTCTGATAATGATACCACTCTTTTCAACCCTAGCTGCTTTAACAAGCAGTGTCCCGAATTTCAGCAGGTAGGACCCAATGAATGATTATTTTTGACTCACATATACTCCCTTTGGAGGGTAGCCTTCTCCTTCTATACAGTGACTCTCTGTCCCCTGGGCTCTCAGAGGTCATGCAACTGAATACTCTGCATCCAAGCAAGATTAGAAAAAAGAGAATGGGAATCATATGGAGATGCTTTGTGCTCTAGGCTTGGGTCTGGTATACCTTATAACCCACAGGCAAGTACTCATTTGCATAGTGATACCTAATTGTAAGGAATGTTAGGAAATGTCTTCAAGCTATATACTTAAAAAAAAAAAAAAAAAAAGACAAAGTGAATTTTGTAACCATCAAACCAGTTCCTGATGCAGGAATCAATGTATTACATAATTAGTAACATTTACTGATTAATATGTTATCTTATTGATAAATATAAATATATATGTATACACACACATATAGTTAAAGATTTATTTATTTGAGAAAGAGAGTGCATGTGAGACAGAACACAAGTGGGAGGAAGGGTAGGGGGAGAGGGAGAAGCAGATTGCCCACTGAGTAGGGAGCCCAAGAGACATGGAGCTCCATTCCAGGACTGTGGAATCAGGACCTGAGCCAAAGGCAGATGCTCACCCAACTGAGCTATCTAGGTGCTCCTATTAATAAATATATTAATTAATGTATTACCTTCATTATTACTGATAAGACTTATATTTAAGGGAAAGTGAGCTTCCTAATCCTAAAATCCATATTAAAGAGCTTGACTTACATCCCCACAAATGGGCTAAACAGGTTGAGACCTGTTTTTCATGTGAGTCCCTTTCACTTTTCATCTTTTGTGTTTGAGAAAGATTATGCAAGGTGTGCTTCTTGCAGATCTCTTTTACCCTAAAAATGGGAGGGAAGGAGTAGAGCTCTAGGTGCCTGATTTCTCATTTAAACTCACCAGTGAGATAACTCCTCCTCCTCCTCCTTCTCCTGGGAAAGAAGAAGTAACAGATGGAGGGACACCTGAATTTGTAGGCAAATAGTTGACCATCCAGAGGAATGCATACTTTAAGTAGAGAGAAAAAAGCTCCCCTCCCTTTACTATTTACTGTCATCTACATGATTTCACTTCTTCTTCTCCTTCTCCCTCTTCCTCTCTTCTTCTTCTTCTTCTTCTTCTTCTTCTTCTTCTTCTTCTTCTTCTTCTTCTTCTTTCTTCTTCTTCTTCTTTTCTTCTTCTTCTTCTTCTTCTTCTTCTTCTTCTTCTTCTTCTTCTTCTTCTTCTTCTTCTTCTTCTTCTTCTTCTTCTTCTTCTTCTTCTTCTTCTTCTTCTTCTTCTTCTTCTTCTTCTTCTTCTTCTTCTTCTTCTTCTTCTTCTTCTTCTTCTTCTTCTCTTCTTCTTCTTATCAACTGATGATACTTGTTCCTGTGCCAGGTGGAGTGATTGCTCCTGACTACCAGGGGAATTTGGATTGGTGCTACACCATGGAACTGAGGAAGAGTATATCAGGAGTGTAGGAAATCCCTTAAGGAGTCAGCATTACCATGTTCTGTGATTACGGTTGATGGAAAACTGTAACAATTCAATGCAGGCAGGATTAATAAAGGCCCTGTGCCTTTAGGAATGAAGGTTTGGGTCATCCCATCAGGTAAAGAACCATGACCATCTAGGTGCTTGCTGAAGACAAAGGGAATACAGAATGAATGGTTGAAGAAAGTAGCTACAACCAGATGACCAGTTATAGAAATGAAGTCATCAGTAGTTTTTCCTTATTTTGCTATGAATATGTCTTTCTCCCTATTCTTCTGTCTGCCAGCAGCAGAAACCAACACTGTGTCCTATCTCTTTATATATTTGTTTTCTTTCCTCTCTGATTCCCTATCATTAACATAAGATGTATTACTTTTATATCAGTATTTAAGAATTATTAATTTTATTTCAGAGTTTAAATTATGGGATATCAGAAGAGTAAACATTACTCAGGGACTTCCCTTCCTCTTTTGGAGAAGGGATTAGTGCATTTTCAGTTCTATACAGAGATGTATCATGTTAGATGGATTGTTTTGGTCTTTATGTGAAGATTAAGTGTAGTTTTAAGAGATACATATGGATGCTGTGTTGATGAAGGTCAGATTTGTGATGGTTAATTCTTTTTCTTTAAGATTTTATTTATTAAAAAAAAATTTTTATTTATTTATTCATGGGGGGGTTGGGGACACAAGCAGAGGGAGAAGCAGGCTCCATGCAGGGAGCCTGACGTGGGACTCCATCCTGAGACTCCAGGATCATGCCCTGGGCTGAAGGCAGGCGCTACCTGCTGAGCCACCCAGGTGTCCCATGTGATGATTAATTCTATGTGTCAACTCAACTGGGCTAAGGGGTGCTCAGATCTCTGGTAAATATTTCTGGTGTGTCTTTGAGAATGTCTTTGGGGGACACCTGGGTGGCTTAGTTGGTTAAGCATCTACCTTCAGTTCAGGTCATGGTCCCAGGGTCCTGAGATCGAGCCCTGCATTGGGACCCTGCTCAGTGGGTGTGTAGGGGGGTTTGCTTCTCCCTTGCCCTCTGAGCCTCCTCCCTGCTTATATTCTCTCTCTCTCTCTCTCTCTCTCTCTCTCTCAAATAAATAAATAAAATCTTTAAAAAGAGAGTGTGTGTATATTTGGCAGAGATTAACAGTTGAATGGTATACTGAGTAAAGAAGATCTTCCTCCCCAATGCAGGCAGGCCAATCTGCTGAGGGCTTGAATAGAACATAAAGGCAGAGGAAGGGGTAAAATTGCTTCTTGCTTGAACTGGGACGTTCATTTCCTCCTGTCCCAAACAGCCAACACTGGGCTTTCAGACTTGGACTGGGAATTATACCTTTGGCTCCCAATTCTCAAGTCTTTGGGCTTGGACTAGAATTTACTCCACTGACTCCTGGTTCTCCAGCATGCAGACTGCAGATCCTGGGACCTCTTGGCCTCCATAACCACATGAGCCAATTCCTATAATAAACCTCTCTCTCTCTCATCTATATATGTGCACGTGTGTATACATTCATATTTGTATTTATATTTCCTTTTTCTTTTTCTTTGGACAATCTTCACTAGTACCTTTTGCTCCATGCTATTTTCTCTGTCTAGAACAGTCACACAAAATGCTTTCACCTCCTACTGGCCAGTCACTTCTTGCCATTAACTTCAGTTTATATATCACTTTATAAAAAGGAAAGATTTCAGTACAAAAATGCTTCCTTTACTATATTCCTTCAAAGAAATGTGCAAGATTTTAAAAGGCTTTGTCAAAATGTGTAGTTATTTTTATGTTTGTTTACTATATGCCTTTCCCTGTGAACTGTCAGCTTCATTATAATATATATCACATCTGCCTTATTCATCTCCCTCTAGCCAGTGATGAATAAATGGTGTTATAATTTGTGGTGATCAGCTTGTTTTGTCTTTAGCTCTATATGCCTATGCCCTGAATGATCACTGTTGTTATCGGGTAAGGAGGGTAGTGGAAATCCTAGACTTCTCTTGTTAGCCTGATGAGGCTACTGCTCTGCATCCCTGAGGATTTTAGAATTTCCAGAGTGCTGGAGTGAACCTTCACCCCTAACATCCTACCCATCATGAAAATCTGTTCAATTTGTTCTTTGCAAGACATAAATTAGCTTATCAGGCCAAAGAGTGAGGCTGATAAAATACCGTATTAGAATTCTGTAAATGTTTAAGAACAGTGAAGCATATGGGACACCAGTTTGCTGATAGAAGTGCCTTCAAGACCCTTTTAAACAAACCTAATTAAAAATAATATAAGCACTAAATTACATAAGTCAGAATTAATTGAACTACTAGTGGATAATTTATAGACATTGCCAAGGTAACACCCAGAACACTGTGATGAGTTACTTAACTCGAAGGCTATTATAAGAATTGTGAAAGAAAATTAGGTTATTCAGAACCCACTTTGCTTGTGGATATAAAGATGTAGATAGGTATAGATATACTGACAGTTAAATATAAAGAAAAAGGTTGAAATCAGATGTTTCAACATCATTTAAGTAAGCAAAACTATTTTAAAAATTAAAACATAACACAAAGGAATTAGTTGATATCAAATTATAGAAATTACTAGTTTGAGACTAATAATAAAAGTAGGTCAAAAAGAAAAAAAAACAACTAAGTTCTCTTAGTTACATAATGGCTGCACAGAGTGGGGACAGTTGGTCTATGAAACATCTTTATTTTCTAAGCCAGTTGACAGGACATTTTCCAGAAATGTATGACTCATAAATCTAAAGATTCTTGTTTTACCTCTTCCTATAAGATAGCTCTATACAAGGATATTCAGTTAAGACCATTCTAGAGATGAGAATGCTCCTTTTACTAAAGAACATTAATATTCTTACCCTTAAGAGCAGTTCATGTTGCAAAGAAGATTGAACAGAGACACCTGCCATCTTTCCTCTTCCCTACATGTATGCCCATTTCACCCCTACCATGTACTGACATCAAACGTATTTGATTATATACAACTGAATGAAAAAACCTGATCTAAAACAAGAGTATATGGTATACCATTTTAAATATGGGGGTGCTCAATCAGTTAAACGTCTGCCTTCAGCTGAGGTTATGATCCCAGGACCCTAGGATCGAGCCCCACATCAGGCTCCCTGCTCAGTGGGGAAGCTGCTTCTCTCTCTCCTTCTGCTGCTCCCCCTGTTTGTGTGTCCTCTGTTTCTCTCTCTGTCAAATAAATAAAGTCTTTACAAAAATAAAAAATAAAAAATCTTTATGATATAAAAAATTGGAATGATGAATTTTAAATTGCCCAATTCTTTTCATATGCATTACATATCATTTTTAAATTTAGAAACATACTTTAAAATTTTTTTCAAATATATAATTTAAGGGTAAGGATTCTAGAGTTAGTTGTTTATGATTTGGGGGGTTTGGAAGATGCATTTTTCTTGGAATTCCAAATAGTTTTAATAAAATTTTTTGGTTTATTGGTGCATAACTGATATGCAAAAAAATATATTTAATGTATACGTTTTGATGAGTCTGGACATATGCATGTCTGTGATATCATTAGCACAACCAAAGTACTAAACATATCCATCACCTCCTAAAATTATCTTGTATTCTTCGTGTGTATGTGTGTGTCTGTCCATGTGTGTGCCTGTGTATGTCTGTGTTGTGGTAAGAACACTTAATATGATATATATCCTGTTAATGTATTTTAAAGTGCATGATACCATATTAACTGTAAGTACTATACTGCATATCAGATCTCTAGAACTTATTCATCTCATGTAACAGAAACTTGATACCCCTTTAAAAAACAATGCCTTTTTTCCCTCTCCATCTTAACCCCTGACAACTACCATTTTATTGTTTGTTTGTATGAGTTTGACCATTTTAGATACCTCATATAAGAGGAATCATGCAATATCTGTCTTTCTGTCACTGACTTATTTCCCTTACCCTGGTTTCCTGTAGGTTCATCTCTGTTGTAGCAAATGGCAGGATTTCCTTCCTTTTAAGGCTAGATGATATTACACCACATGTATATTCCACATTTTCTTTATCAATTCATTTGTAAATATATCTTTGTAAATACATATCTTGGCTATTGTAAATAATGCTGCACTGAACATGAGAATGCAAATATCTCTTGGAGATTCTGATTTCAGTTATTTTGGATATTTTCCCATAAGTAGGATTGCTGGATCACATGACAATATTTTTAATTTTTTGAGGGATCTTTATGCTGTTCTCCATAGTAGAGATTGCCCATATACCTCCTGCCCCCACACATACTAGCTTCCCACCATCAACATCACTTACAAGAATGGTACACTTTTTATCAAGGATGAACATTCATTGACATATGATATTCACCCAAAGTTCATCATTTACCTTAGGGTTCATTTGTGGTGTTGTACATTTATGTGGGTTCAGACAAATGTATAATAATGTATATCGATCATTATGGTATCAGAGTATTTTTACTGTCACTGTCCTAAAAATCTCCTGTGCTCTGTCTGCTTATCCTTCCTTGCTCCCTTAATCCTTGACAACCACTGATCTTTTTATTGTCTTCATAGATTTACCTTTTCCAGAATGTATATAGTTGGAATTATACATTATATAATCTTTTCAGTTTGGCTTCTTTTACCTAGTAATATGCAATTAAGTTTCCTCCATGTCTTTTCACACCCTGATAGCTCATTTCTCTTTAGTGCTGAATAATATTCCATTGTCTGGATGCATCAAAGTTTGTTTATCCGTCAACTTGCCAAAGGACATCTTTGGTTGCAAGTTTTAGCAGTTACGAATAAGTCTGCTATGAGCATCTGTGTGTAGGTTTTTGTGTGGTTTTCAGTTTCTTTTCATTTAATCATTACCTCTGCTGAAATGAGTTCTTGACTTAGATTATTTCATAGATCACTGGCCACCCTCTAGATAGCAGCATCTGAAGGAGGCACAGGCAGGATTGTGTCCAGGGTAGCAGCTCAGAGCATGGCGAGTTACGTGGAAGGAACTCAGGTTGGCTGCTCTGATAAGAAGGGACTGTGCATGTGGTGGAGACTCAGAGCATCACTGACTCCTCTGCAGGGCTGTAGTGCATTCTAATTAGTATCAGTAGTTTTAACGAGAGTTAAGAAATCATAGAGACAGAAGGCTCTGTTAGCTGGTATTTTTACAGGGATCATATGGGAGGACTGAAGAAGCACAGATGACAAACTGGAACAGAGAGTACTCTTTGGGATGCACTTTAGAATGCGCAGTTGTCACATGAGGCAATTTTCCTTTGTAACATAGTTCTGAAATTGTGATAAAAAACAGTGAAAAATGTAATTATATATTCACATTAAAACTTCTTCTAATGTAAGTGAAATGAAGTGCCAGTGGAATCTCATGAGGGTTCTCCCATCTAGAATCTGAATCTTATAAAAAAAATATAAATAATCATTTAATACTGAATGAATCATTTAGTAATGAATTAGCAGAATCCATAGGATTCACCTGAAGAGGAATTTTTAAATACAAATAGATACATATAGATAATATCTGTATCTATATCTATCTATCTCCAGGTCACTCTTTGGACATTTTGATCTAATTAGATAGGAGTGCTTATCATGTATCTGTATTTTTAGAAGCTCATCATTCTGATAAATACCCAAAATTGAGATCTGCTTCTGTAAAACAACAGATCTCAGGGCAGGATTGGGGGGGACCATTAAGATCCTCAAAACCAATTGTGATCATTCATTTTATGTTGCAGATTAACTTCACTCAGCCAGTGAGTCCCCTGATATTTAGTCAGACATTATTCTGGGTGTGTCTGTGAGGATGTTTTTGGATGACATTAGCTGATTGCTCTTCCTAATGTGAGTGGGCCTTATCTAATCAGCCGAAGGCCTGAATAGAACAAAAAGGCTGACCCTCCTGCTAGGAAGAGGGAACTCCACCTGCCTGACTGTCTTCCAACTGGGACATCAGTTTTTTTTCTTACTTTTAGACTTGAACTGAAACATCAGCCCTTCCCGGGTCTCAAGCCTCTTGGACTCAGACTCTACCTTACCACGGGCTCTTCTGGTTCTCAGGTCTTTAATTTAACTAGAACTTTCACCACTGGCTCTCCTTGGTTTCTTCAGCTTGCCAACTGCAGTATTGGGAATTGTCAGCCTCCATAAATCGTGTGAGCCAATTCCTCATGATAAGTATCTTTAAGGAAAATTAAAATTTAAAAATATTTGGAGGGATCCCTGGGTGGCGCAGCGGTTTAGTGCATGCCTTTGGCCCAGGGCACGATCCTGGAGGCCCGGGATCGAGTCCCACGTCGGGCTCCCGGTGCTGGAGCCTGCTTCTCCCTCTGCCTATGTCTCTGCCTCTCTCTCTCTCTCTTTGTGACTATCATAAATAAATAAAAATTAAAATAAATAAATAAATAAAAAATAAATAAATAAAAAATAAAAATATTTGGAAAGATTATAATGTATATAAGATAAAATAAGAATGATATATATCTTCTATTTGTCTGTTTCTCTGAAGAACCCTGACTAATGCACCAACCTTATTAAAAAACCCATAGGTTACCCAGATCTACTTGCTGAAGTCCTGGTTTCTTCCCATCTAATGATTTGTTCCTTTTTGGCCAGCTGTATTATTGGCACTGAAAGAGTTACATGTGTTCCTAGTTAGCAACATAAATTGTGAAATGGAATGTATACTTTATTTTACTTATTTTTCATATTGACTGGTAGATTAACTTGAAAGTAATTTCTTTATGTATTATGGAAAAAAAAAACTGTGTTAAAAGAAAGACACTTGTTACTTGGTGATTTAGCGTTTTGAACCACACTACTTTCTGTTCTACAAAGGAGAAGGAGCATGGTTCCTCCTCTGCAAAGGCCACTGTACAAACAAGATGAAGAAGTTTCAGCTCCATGCCCCTGACATGGACCCTTCTAGGACCTTGGCATCCTAGCAAGTTGTAAATATGATCATATATTTTTGTGTAATTTTCAAAAATAAGATAATTAAGACATACTTGTTTAAATCTCTGTATCTGTCCACTCTGAATTTGCCCCTAACATGCTTATCCTCTTCTATGTTGGACATGAAGTAGCTGTGGAAATATTTGGGGTCTTACCAAGTTGAAATTGAACTGAAGTTACATACAGTATGCATATAGAGGGACATATTTTTAGACGTGTTTGTTATATGTTCCTAGTCATTATGGAAGTTCTTTCCTCTCAGAAACAAACTTGATACTTTTAAATGAAAATCATATAAAAGAGGGGCACCTGGGTAATTCAGTGGTCGAGCATCTGCCTTTGGCTCAGTTCATGGTCCTGGGGTCCTGGGATCGAGTCCCACTTCATGCTCCCTGCGGAGAGCCTGCTTCTCCCTCTGCCTGTGTCTCTGCCTCTCTCTGTGTCTCTCATGAATAAGTAAGTAAAAGCTTTAGATTACAAAAAAGAAAATCATATAAAAGATATTCCTAGGATACCAATATTTGTGGGGTACAAGTTTCAAAAAAGGAATATTCCAAAAAGCAGCTAGGCTTGTGTGTTATCCCGTGAGCTTATTTATCTAAGTTCAATTCACAAAAACCTGACCAACTATTCTGGCAGAAAGACAAACCTCTTTATTAAAAATGACATTACACAGTCACTGTCATAATAAAAGCTGATGAAATGTATATAGTCAAAATTCTGGGGAAAATTTTTAGTTTTATTTAATAGTTGTTACTAGACCTTTATATTATTTATCAGGATTTTGTGATATATTATGGTATTTGTCAGATATTCCAAAATCTGTAATGTTGTTTCCTAATTCTAAATAAATATTTACTTTCATTCCTAATTTTGCTTTGTCCCCAATTGTAAAAAAAAATAATCAGCTTCTGTAAAACTTGAATTTCCTCATGTTCCTTTGCTTTCCCTTAACTCAACCTCCCAAACTCCAGGAGATGGCTTTCTTCTGCATAGTGTGATTCCTGGTGTCCACTCTGTTATTTTAGCACTTATTACAAGTGCCTGCTTGCTTTTTATTTCTTCACCTAGACAATACTCATCTTCCACTACCTGAATCTGACTCAATGAGAAGTGCTTAATGAGGATGGGGTAAATGTTTTAGGGCAAGGGAAGGAGAGTTGCTGGAGGTTTCTAACTCCTTGCTTTTGGCCTATTTTCCATTGTTCTGGCTTTCTCCACCGCCCCCCCCCCCCCAACCACCACTACATAGATGACTTTTGCTGATTCTACATATTGCATTGTTTACATAAAAAGACACCAAATCCCAAAGAAGAAAAGTGGATTGTCAGCTATTTGGTCATGGGAAAGATTTGCACAGGTCAGGCTCTTATCTCCAAAGATTTCAAAAATGCCATATGTTAGGGGAGAGGAGAAATGCATTAACAAACTTTAAATTAGTGAAAAATTATATAAGATGGAATGTTTCCAAGAGTGACTTATGTACATAAAAAGTAAACAGCATTGTATGCATTTTAGACTTAAATCCTAGGTTTAATTCAATTTTAATATTGATGGAGAATGAGTTTGGGAAGTATCAAATTCACTTTGAACCACCATCTCAGTGTTAAATAATGAAAGAGACAGAGAAATGAGTGAGTAGGCTTTTTAATTTTTCCTCAGATAGGGATGCCATGAGACAAATTAAGAGGTGAAAACTTATTTTGTGCTTCAGGTCATTTCATTAGGAATGCTCCTAACAGATGCTCTTTGAGATTTAAAATTAAAGTAGAAGGCATAATTGCTATAATTCTTTCGATGAAGTAATCTTTGCTCTTTACATATTTTAACAGCTTTATTGAGATATAATTCACATACTGTACAACTCGTCCATTTAAAGAGCACAGTTCAGTGGCAGTGTATTTACAGAGTTGTACAACCATCACCACAATCAACATTAAAACATTTCATCAGTCCAAAAAGAAACGTCATACCCATTAGAATTGCCCTCCAACCACCATAGCTTTAAGTAATCACTAATCCAATTGAATAGATTTGCCGATTCTGGACATTTCATATAAATGGAATTTTGACTGGATTCTCCACTTTATGTTGTTTTTTGAATACAGTTTCTGTAATCTGCTATCTCAGCTACTCTTCCTGCCATAACTCAATAAAGACATAAACATTATGCTGATATTTTTTATGGAAGCCTCATTTAGAAAAAAAATATTAAGAGGTGTAATTTTCTATTCCCTACAACAAAAATATTAATATTTAGCTGTTTTGTTCATGCCTGAAGCAAGAGATAAACATTTTAAAGTATTTTCCATAAATGAACACTTAGGTTTTGACAGATGTATAGGCTACTAGTTCATGTTTAATAGAAAAGGACTAAATCAGAAAGCAAAAAACAATTTTTTCAATTTCTAAGGCTTTACAGAAACGTAAGACCTTCTTTCACTATAACCAAACTTGGCACTAATTTTTTAGTTGGCGAAGTTAAAACACATACTTTAACAGCAAGAAAATATATTCAAACATGAGTATTTGGTTTTTCTTAGTTTCTTACTGTAGTAATTATGCGTTACTTCAGGCAATATTTAATTAAGAATTAAGCCATGCTAATCCTTTTAAAGTTTTTCTTAAAAAAAAATCCATTTACCTAAAAGTAAAAATCTAAAATACTTTTCCCCCAAGAACTTTGATGTTCTATAATTTCTTGTTTTTGTTTTGTTCTGTTTTTGGGCGTTAAGGATTCAGCTTACTCATTTTCTCTCTTGCATGACCTCTCTCTCTCTCTCTCATGTATGTGTGTGTGTGAAGTTAAAGAACAATATTCTGTGAAGTTTCAAGGCCTTATAATCAATACCTAGAGTGGTATCACATTAAAAAAATATATCTTGAAGATGCTTCTGTTTGTGGAGACAGAGACTCAATATTGCTAAGATATCAGTTCTCAGTTCAGTCCATAGATTCAGTGCAATCCCAGTCAAATTTCCAGCAAGTTATGTTGTAGATTTTGACAAACTGATTCTAAACTTTATTTGGAGAGGCAGCCAATATGATATTGAAGGACAGGACTAAGGTAGAGAGCTGACATTACCTGACTTCAAGACATACTATAAAGCTACAGAAATCAAGAGATGTGGTATTAGCAAAAGAACAGATCAGTGGAAAAAGATAGAGAACCTAGAAATAGGTCCATGTAAATATAGTCAACTCATTTTTGACAAAGGTGTAGAGGTAATACAGTGGATAAAAGATAGTCTTTTCAACAAGTTGCGCTGAAACAATTGGACGATCATGTGCAAAAATACCCAAAGACACAGATTTTATACCTTTCACAAAATTTAACTCAGAATAGATCATGGACCAAAATGTAAAACTTAATCAAACTCCTAGAATCTTCTAGGAGAAAACCTAGATGGTCTTGGCTATGGCGATGTCACCTTTAGACACAACAACAAAAGCACAATCTATGAGTGAAATGATTGGTAAGTTGGATTCAGTAAAATAAAAAACTTCTCTCTACAAAGACAATGTGAAGAGAATGAGGAGACAAGCCACAGACTACGAGAGACTGTCTCCAAAGGACACATCTGAGAAATGACTGTATATCCAAAATATACAAAAACTCTTAAAACTCAACAGTAAGATCATAAGCAACCTGATTTAAAAATGGGCCAAGAACTTAGACACCTCACTAAAGAAGATACATGGATGGCAAGTAAACACATGGACAGATGCTCCACATCCTATATCATGAGGAAAATGAAAATTAAAACAACAGTGAGATACCACTGCATACCTATGAGAATGGCCAAAATCCAGAACACTGACAACACCAAATGATGCCAAGGATATGGAGCAAGAGGACTCTCATTCATTGCTGGTAGGAAAGCAGAATAGTGCAGCCACTGTGGAAGACAGCAGGGGGACTCTCGTTAGCAATACCGTACTGTATACTTAAAAGTTGCCATAAGAGTAGACCTTTAATATTTTCACAACAATAACAGCAAAGTGATGATTGTACGAGGTGAAGGATGTTTTTACTTACTCATTGTAGTAAATGTTTCACAATGTATGAGGGTCAAATCATCATCACATTGGACCCTTTAAACTTTACACAGTGTGTATGTCAATTGTGTCTAAACAAGCTGAATTTTTTTTTAAAGACCTTTAGGGTTGTCTGGGTGGCATAGTTGATTAAGTATCTAACTCTTGGTTTAGTCTCAGGTTGTGATCTCAGGGTCCTGAGATCAAGTCTTGCATGGGGCTAATGTTCAGTGTGGAGTCTGCTTAAGTTTGTCTCTTCCTCTCCCTCTGCCCACCCTCCCCCATTCTCTCTGTTTGTCTCTCTAAAATAAATAAATAAATCTTAAAAACAAGACCTTTAAAGCACATTAGGCAATTATAAATGATGGGGGAGAGAAAACTTTTTCTTCATTACTGACTTTGAGCAATTTGATTTTGATATGTGTTGATATGAACTATATCTTTGTGCCTGAGTTTGTGGAATTTCTTGAATCTGTGTATCTATGCTCTTTAATTAAATTTGGAACATTTTTTATCATTATTTTTTAAAGTACATATCCCCAACCGTTTCTTAGAGACTCCAATTACAAGTACATCAGGACACTTGAAGTTGTCCTGGAGCTTGTAATTAGCACCCATTGTAGTCCCATTGTGGTGAGATAATGGAAATATGCCAGAGGGGTCTGAGAGAGGAAGTTTGGTTAGTGGGCTATATCCAGCACTTTGATCATTGCTTTGTTTGCAGATGGTCTTCTCTAGGACTAGGTTATCAGTGTTTGCTAAATAGCACAACAGAAGTTAGGCTTCTGCCCTCCCATAGACTGGGCAAAAGAATGCTATTTTCCTCACCATTACATTTCAAAGAAATGGTTTCCAGCTCCTAAAGCCATGCCTGGGTTATAAAGCTGGCAAAAGGCTGGGAGAAGATTTATACCCCAGAGAGATAGAGAAAGAATTTACAATTACAGGGCATTGTTTTCAAAAGAAACACTAAAAAAATGAAAAGTAAAGAGCCTGTAGTCACAAATAAACCTGCCTAAAGTTTAATCAAGCTCAGGGGAACATTAAGGCCCTCTTGGTCATTTTTAATTCTATCATTTTTATTATTTCTGAGCAAGTTTCAATTGATTGATCTTGCTCCTCATTGTGGGTCATGTGTTCCTATTTGTTTGCATGACATGTGATTTTTTTATTGGACTCCTGTCGTTAGGAATTTTACATCGTTGAGAAGGTGCTGAATGTTTTCATATTTAAAAAAAATATTTGGGACGCCTGGGTGGCTCAGCGGTTAAAGCATCTGCCTTTGGCCCAGGGTGTGATCCTGGAGACCCGGGATCAAGTCCCACATTGGGTTCCCTGCGTGGAGCCTGCTTCTCCCTCTGCCAGTGTCTCTGCCTCTCTCTGTGTCTCTCATGAATAAATAAATAAAATCTTTAAAAAATAATAATAAAATAAAAAAATAAAAAATAAAAAAATATTCTTGGGACACCTGGGTAACTCAACGATTGAGTTTGTCTTCAGCTCAGGGCATGGTCCCAGAGTTCCGGGATTGAGTCCCACATCAGCTCCCCTTGAGGAGCCTGTTTCTCCTTCTGCTTATGTCTCTGCCTCTCTCTCTGTGTGTCTCTCATGAATAAATAATTAAATAAATCTTTTAAAAAATTAAATAAATATTCTTAAGCTTTGTTCTGTGACCTGGTTCCATTACTTGGAGAGATTTTTTTTTTTTTTTTTTTTTTTTTTTGTCTTGAAGCTTTTAAGCCTGGTTAGGCGAGACCACAGCAGCTTTTAGTCTACAGTTATTTTTTCTACTGAATCCAGAGGCAAAACCATTCTGAATTCTTCACCTAATGCACTGTGAATTGTGAGGTTTTTCTCTGTCAGATGGGAATAGGAATTACTATTACTGGCCTTATTTCAGTCATAGGGATTGTTTCTTTTAATCCTTTTAGGAGTAAATTTCCTCAAAATTATGCTCTGGTCACCACCCTGGTGAGCGCTCTGTAGAGCTCTAGGGTTCTCCCTCTGCTCAGGAATTTCTGGAACTCTTGACCACCTCAGCCTACTTCATTCTCAGCTTCACCTCAACTCAGGGAGACCACCTTGCTTTTCCTTCATATTCTATGAAGTGAAAATTCACTCCAAGCAGTAAATAACAGTTTAGGGCTATTTTTCTTAGTTTTCCATTTCTCAGGAATTGCCTGATAATCAGGATTTTTACAACAGTTGTTTGCTCTATTTTTCTTGCTATTTTCATGGTTTCCGGTTGGCAGATTTGGCTTCTATTACTCCATCCTATCCACAGTCACTATTGTTTTGACCATATATTAGAAATATGGCTTTCCATCCTGTTTCCCTTACATATGCCATTTGAAAAAAAAGCAGTTAGTTTTTATTTAGAACATGTTTTTCATATATTTTGTGAATGTTTTGGTTAGTCATGATAACTTGTTTTAAAATAATACTCTTTGTATTAAATATATTTTATTCTTTTTTAGATTAAAAAATTTGAGTCATTACCTTCTTTTAGATAACATTTTATTTTTTACATAATTTCCAAGCTGTTAACCATTCCTCCTTTTGTTAATTTATCAAGAGATATGTAATTTCAGTCTCTCACATTCACATAATATTCATGCTGAAAATTTATGTAAAATAAAATCTAGCTTATCCTACTAAGCAGAGTAATTTGAGGTCTAAAGGTCTGATTGTCCAAGGTGAGAGAAGAGCTTTAGCAGAATCATATCTAGAACACATCCTTCCTGATGTTTTCCTAGTATGCTTTGGATCACTCTGCTGTACTCTTTTACAAAAATGCTAGAAAGTTTATTGGGAGTCTGTGACTAAGAAATACAATTTTTGTTGTCATTGTCAGGATTTAACACCTGAGATTGTTAGAAATGGATAAATCAAAAGTTAAGAGGGAAAAAAGCACTAGTTCTAGATTCAACATGGAATAAAGGAAAGTTATTGATTTCTCTGTTCATCGATCATTATACAAAATAACTTCTTTCTATTGGTAAAACACGTTTGTAGAAACATCTGTTGACAAATATCCACACAAACAACTGCACCTCATTGTATTCTCTTAATCGATGTTTTATCTAAAATATATACTAGTTAACTTCTTGATGAAATACAAATTAAATTTCTTAGATGAACATTCTCTGCAAGTCATGATTAATCCTCTATTGACCACTTTGATACTCTTTTATAACCTTGTGGATAAATCTGTTAAGAATAATAAATTATTCTTTGGGATTCTAACTGGCTTTCCCCTGGCCTTTGAGTGGCTCTGTGGACAGAAGTCAGCTATCAATAAAAAGTATAACCTTGGATTATTGAAGCAAGTACTGGGCTTGCATTTTATGCATTTGGAAGAGCCAGAAAGTATTATAGATTGTTGGTACTTTCCAATAGGCACAACAGAGATGTGTTATTTTTCATACTCTTGATTTATAATCTTAGGACATTTAACTCTTGAATAGACTACCATTTGTTTCCATCTGCACCCCCACAACCACATATAGAAGAAAAACATCACCTCCTATAACATGTAAATTACATGGTTTCTTTTTTTTAAAAGATTTTATTTATTTATTTATTTATTTATTTATTTATTTATTTATTTATTTATTATTATTTTTTAAGGTTTTATTTATTTATTTAAGAGAGAGAGAGGGAAAAGGAGAGCACAGAGGGAGAGCAAAAGGGAGAAGCAGACTCCTCACTGGGCAGATAGCCCAATTTGGAGCTCAATTCCCAAGACTCTGAGATCATGACCTGAGCCGAAGGCAGATGCTTAACTGACTGAGCCACCCAGGTGCTGCTAATAAATGGTTTCTATCTGAAACTTTAATATCCTTTTCATACTTGTAAAAATCCCCCCCCCCCAAGCTGCATATTAATCTTCCTTTTAATAAAGCATTATTGTGATGTGAGGACCTGTATGGGGACAGCCCGGTTGCGCCTGCTGGCCCCCAAGCAGGTGCTGTGATGAAATGCTTGTAAAAGAGTTGGAGCCCCCTGCGGCTCTAGACCTGACGTGGGTGTGTATAAACTTACTGTAACAGCCCTGAACAGTAAGTGTCTTTATAAAGTTTCTGGAACTGAATTACTAACAGAACAAAGCCTGTAGATTAATAGATTCTATACTTTAAGATAAGCCAGAGTTGGGCGACTTTCCAAGTATGCTCATCTACATGGATAAGAGATAGATTTACAGGCAGGGAGTCTGTTATATTTAAGCTTTTTACTATAGAAAATCTCAACTATATGCAAAAGCAGATATAATACTATCATGAATCTAATTTTTCCATCATCTATATTTAATAATGATTGTCTTTGGCCAGTCATTTTTACCCATACCATCCATCCACATTATAACTTTGTATTATTATATCTGGACCTGTTTCTGTATGTATCTCAAAACATAAGGACTTTTGTTAAAAATAGCAATACTATTTTGAAACCTAAAAGATTCCCAATAATTTGCTAATATCAAATATTTGGTATTCAAATTTCTAGTTTTCTAATAAATATCTTTTATTTTCATAGTTTACTTATTTGAATAAAAAATCAAATAAAGTGTAGGCATTTTAATTAAATGCTTTTTCTAAGTTCATTTTAATATGTAGGTTTTTTTCCTTTAGGCAACTTTTTCCCTTTTTTCCTTATTATAGTTTGTTTATTTTTTCTAAAAACAGGTTATTTATCCTTTAGGGTTCTATTCTGGATATTATAGATTGCATTTATATATTTAATGCTTAATATATTACTTCATCTTCTAAATTTCCTATTAACTGTTAGTTGGATCAAGAGGTACGACTTGACTCAGTTTCAAGACTCTCTCCTAGATAATGTGTTCTTCCATTAGAAAGCATATTGTATGTGCTTCTTTGTAGTGCTGATAGACTGATGCTCATTGCATTAATTAGGAGTTGCAGAATTGTGATTTCTAATTATATTATTTCTGCTTAAGTTATCATTTGGAACATTTAAATAGAACTTCCTCTCTGGGGCATCTGGCTGGCTCAGTTGGTAGAGTATGCAACTCTTGATCGTGGGGTTGTGAGTTCAAGCCCCACATGGGGTGTGGAGATTACTTAAATATGCAAAAAATAATATATATGTTTTAAAAACTTCCTCTTATACAATATTTGCTCATTTAGACATAGTTGGGATACAAGATAGATTATTTTCCCTTTCCTTACCAATTTACAAAATAATGAGTTGGATTACTAGCATTCCCAAGTATTAATCAAATTAGTTTTTTAAAGCATTATATAAATTCATGAATTTAAACTTATTGCTGTTTTTTATAATAACTATACTTAATCATCCTTAAATGATATTCAAAGCTACTATATTTAGAGAGGAAAATCTTTTTAATATTGGCAACTTAGAACATTTGATGCAATCCTAGTAATCTTTTATAGTTTCCTTACTCTATGGTATGACAAGATATATACTAAATGGTATGACTTGTCTTCAAAGAGTCCTAAATTCTCATAAGAGGAAATATCTTAAGACCACAATCTGTGCATGGATGAATACATTGCTGCAGTGATGGTCACTATTTAAGGTCATTTTTGTGGAAAGAAATGGAAAACTTATAAATATGTTAAATCCTTGTCACTCTGCTCTGTCACAGTTTCTGATATCCTTTTTAGTATTTTATCTTGAATATTTTTGGAGTTTTAGCATATTATTTCTTTTCACCTTATCACTTAAGACATTACCTATTGAATTTACTTGTTTTTATGTTCCTTGTAGTTTATTCTGAAATGCTTTTTCTTTTATTTCTAATTCTTTCCTAGTACTATGATATTTCTGAGTTTTTCTAATTCTTGGTTTTGTTGCTCTTTCGTATTATATATAATTTTATTATTTTTGTTTAGGTCAGTGAAAAAAATGACTCTTGTTTTCTTTTTCTCTCATGGGCATGTATTTCTAAAATGTTCTCATCTATAGCATATTTTCATTGTCTGTAAGAACATTACTCTGTTCTTCATTCTTTTGTCCTTATAATAGCATTCCACATGATTCAACTAGGATCCTTTTGTGTTAGTCATTCTTATGTAGATTTAGGGCTTTTGTACCTTTTTTTAAAAAAAAGACTTTATCTGTTTGACAGAGGGAGAGAATATAGGCACAGGGAGCAGTAAGCTCCCTCTGGGAGAAGGAGAGGCAGGCCTCCCACTGCACAGAGGCTTGCTTGGGGCTTTATCCCAAGACCTGGGGATTATGATCTCAGCCAAAACCAGACGCTTAACTGACTGAGCCACAAAGTTGCCCTTAGGATATTTTTTTACTTATAATATATAAGAGTGGACCAGGGCCTGAAGAAGATGCAGGCCAACAATGCCAAGGCCATGACTGCGCGTGCTGAGGCTATCAAGGCCCTTGTCAAGCCCAAGGAGGTTAAGCCCAAGATCCCAAAGGGCGGCAGCTGCAAGCTCAATCGACTTGCCTACATGGCTCACCCCAAGCTCGGGAAATGTGCTCGTGCCCGCATTGCCAAAGGTCTCAGGCTCTGCTGGCCAAAGGCCAAGGCCAAGGCTCAAACCAAGGCCCAGGCTGCAGCTGCAACCCCGGCTCTGACTCTGGCTCCTGCTTCTACTCCTGCTTCTACTCCTGCAGCGCAGGCTCCCAAAGGTGCCCAGGCCCCCACAAAGGCTCCAGTGTAGAGGCTTCTGCCTGCCAGTGTGAGGACGGAAGGACTGGTATGACCCCTGGGCTTCTGTCTGCATGGGCCTGGTGTCCTCCTGTGCTATTTGTACAAATAAACCTGCGGCAGGTTTTTTTTTTTCCATTCCTAGTATAACACAATCTAAAAAAGCAAAATAGGAATAAAAACAAATTACCTAAACATAAAAAGGCTATATGTTACAATTTAACAAAAACACCTCCATAACAAATGTTTCCTAAAAAGGTAAAACACTAAAACTGTTTCAATTGTAATTAAGAATTTTCCAAAAAAAAAAAAAAAAAAAAAAGAATTTTCCAATGATGTCTGCTTTTACAGTTGTTTATCATTGTCTTAGAGGTTCTACTGAATGTAATAAGACAATGAAGTGTTTGTATGTCTAGAAAACTTAAGAATCCCTAGTTTTAAAAAATATGTATGTGTGTATGTATATATAAAATCAATAGGAAAAATTGCCAAGGTAACTGGATAAAAAAATAAGTCTAGAAGTGATCCATTTCTGTTTTGAAAATGAGCACCCAGAAATGGAAATCCAAGTACTCCTCTTCTCAATAGCAGCAAATGACCTAGGAAATCATTGAACAAGTATGGGACTTGAATCCTTTTTAGAGATTCTGAAATAGAAACATGCAACACATAAAATTCATGTATTTATTACAGTGCCACTTAGAATTTCCAACGCAGTGGGTTTTTCCTTTTACTTTTTGAACTGAATAATTGTGAAGAGTAAATGCATAATACTTGAGAAGAGCTCAGACAAATACAGAAAAAAACCACTGATCACAATGTGCTGAGAAAGTCTTTGGATCAAATCAATGCGGTATTGACACAGGATAACATAAGTAGTTCAGTGGAACAGAATAGAGAATCCAATGCTATGTTTAAGTAGGAGAGTGTAAGATATAATAAGATGAGTAGTTCCTACTGTTGAGAAAAGAATACATTATTTAATGGGTGGTACTGCCATAACCTTTGTTCATTTTCCTTTGGGTTGTTAATTTTTCATTGCCATAACCATGGCAATGGTCCTTTCCAAAACCCCTGACTCTGTTCTCTGATTTATCTGGATCTCTCTGTCTTTATTGTCTTGTTCCTTTCATATGGATTCTATTCTCAGCATTTCCCACTTTAATGCAGTGTGTTGTTGTTTTTTTAAAGATTTTATTTATTTATTTATTTATTTATTTATTTATTTATTTATTTATTTATGAGCAAGAGAGACACAGCAGGAGGGGCAGAGAGAGAGAGAGGGAGAATCTCAAACAGGATCCACGCTGAGCATGGAATGCAACATAGGGCTTGATCCTATGATCCTGAAACCATGGCCTGAGCCAAAATCAAGAGTTGAATCAAGAGTTAACTGACTGAACCACCCTAGTGCCTGTAGGATATAATTTTAAAGGAAGTTTTGTCTGTTTTTGCTTTTGTTTTTGAGAGTATACAGTATATAGACTGTTGCACTTCTTTGGATTTCACTGTGGGCCTCTTATGCTCACTTACCAGTTAGAAAGTATAAAATTCCCTTAGTTTCATCTGCTGGGTTCACATTGACCCAACACACTTTCAGGGATGTGTGCTGTCATTTGGGGTTCCCCTTTTCTCAGGGCATGTTGCTTCCATTTAATTTTCTCAAACATATGCTGATTTCTGCAGCTCTTGAAGCTGAGATTGTCTTAACACACCTGTATCTTAGAGTTTGTAAGGAACACTTGTCACCTGATTTTGCAGTAGGCCTCCATAGGCTTTTGATTTTGTTATTGTCATTGCTCTGCTTGTTTTCATGGAGAGATTTGTCTACCCTAAAAGAACTACCACCACTGCACCAAAGAAGTACTTTTCAAGCGAGTTCTCTTTTCCCACATTATCTTCCATCCTCTTCTCAAATGAAAATCAACTATCTCCCAACCCAAGTGTTATTTTAGAACATTTTGCCAGAGTGGGGAAAATGCGAACTTATAGACATTTTGAAATATTGGTGTTGAGAAACCAACTAATCAATGGATCACAAAACCTTTGTTGTTAAAGATGGCTTATGCTTTACTTTTTCATAAAAATACTTGAATAGGACCTAATGGATTGGTCAGTTTATAGATGATAAAAAATTAATTTGTATATAAGATCAAAAGTGGCTTCATCACTTATTTAGAAAGATGTTAAAAAACAACAAAAACAATGCCTTTGCTATAACAAAACATCTTCCATTTCTATTAACATGTGATCAACTTTCTCAGTGCCTACATTTAAAAAAGAATACAGAAAACTGATGATAATTTATTTCATTTTATCAATAAGTAATTTCATCCATGGATACACAAACTAATTGAAGACATGTATCTATCTGTCTCATTAAGAGATGCATTTCCAGTAAATGATTAGTTTATATTTAATAATTACTTATCACAATATGTGCTATCTTGTCTTGTTTTTAAGCAATCATGTACCCATAATAATTGCAGATATAATTCAATCCAAAGAAACTTTTTAACATTTGGAGCCTTATAGTCACAATATATACATATATATTTTATGTATGTATTTTTATTGAGTAAAAACATTTTCAAATATAAGCAGGTTACAGTATGATGATCTGGGGAAGGTGGAATAAAAATAAAAATTCAAGAAATGAAATAAATACAATGTTTTGAATAGGTGATAGTACCATATTTTTGTGGTTTTCAGATGTTAACATTGAGATATAATGCAACTATTTTTTTAATTTTTTAAAAAAATTATTTATCTTTTAAATAAAGATTTTTTATATCTTTAAAAAATATATTTTTATTATAATAAAATAAATTTTATTTATTTATTCATGAAAGAGAGAGAGAGAGAGAAAGAGAGGCAGAGACACAGGCAGAGGGAGAAGCAGGCTCCATGCCAGGAGCCTGATGTGGGACTGGATCCTGGAACTCCAGGATCACGCCCTAAGCTGAAGGCAGGTGCTAAACCACTGAGCCACCCAGGGTTCCCTAATGCAACTATTTAAAATATTTAAAATTTGGCAGAAATATCAGTTTTTTTAAATTTAAATAAATATACTCTATCAATCTTTAAAAAAAAGTAAGGGATACACCAGCATGAGAGCAAAACAGTTTGAATACCACTAAGATTAGTTATTTAGCACTTTTATTTTGACCTGAAAAATACAAGAAAATTTGCTTTGATTGTAGCTCAACATATTTTGTGTCTTTATTACCATTTGTTAGGGTGGAGGGAAGGAATTAAGCAATGTTTATTTTAAATAATTTTGGCTAAAATTTTTGCGGCTATGATAAATTTTGGAGGCTTCTCCAAGCACTTAGAGCTAATAGAAATTACTTGGAACCTTAACTTCATTGTTAGTTATCCTTGGGTCCACTGCATTTGGGTCACCTCCTGTTTGGACACATTTCCTCTTCAATTTCCTGACCTCTTATAGGAATATAGTATGGCCACCAGAACCTGCCTAACTGATAAACACTTGGTCTTAGACTGTATTATTTGATATTCAATACTTATTCCACGAGCCAAATTATAAATGTGTGCAGCCACTCTGGAAAACTGTGTGGAGGTTCCTCAAAGAGTTAAAAATAGACCTGCCCTACGACCCAGCAATTGCACTGTCGGGGATTTACCCCAAAGATACAGATGCAATGAAATGCCAGGACACCTGCACCCCGATGTTTCTAGCAGCAATGGCCACAATAGCCAAACTGTGGAAGCAGCCTCGGTGTCCATTGAAAGATGAATGGATAAGGAAGATGTGGTTTATGTATACAATGGAATATTATTCAGCCATTAGAAACAACAAATACCCACCATTTGCTTCAACGTGGATGGAACTGGAGGGTATTATGCTGAGTGAAATAAGTCAATCAGAGAAGGACAAACATTGTATGTTCTCATTCATTTGGGGAATATAAATAATAGTGAAAGGGAATATAAGGGAAGGGAGAAGAAATGTGTGGGAAATATCAGAAAGGGAGACAGAACATAAAGACTCCTAACTCTGGGAAACGAACTAGGGGTGGTGGAAAGGGAGGAGGGCGGGGGGTGGGGGTGAATGGGTGACGGGCATTGAGCGGGGACACTTGACGGGATGAGCACTGGGTATTATTCTGTATGTTGGCAAATTGAACACCAATAAAAATAAATTTATTATAAAAAAATAAAATAAATGTATGCATCAACATGAAAGTAATGGGAAGAGCCATTGCAGTGTGTTGACCAGCATCAGTTTTGATTACAATAGGAAAAAAAAGACTTAACCTTCAGTGTGAAGGAGAGATTTCAAGGGTCCAGGTGACGGGGAAACTTTTATGAGTCTGTCATGATAATCCAGAAAGAAATAATCACGTGTCCTAAATTTGGTTGGGGTATGTGAAGAGTTGAGAAATAACGCAAGTGAAAGAAATTGTGATGCTTGGTGATTCAATGAATGTTGGAAATGCCTGGGGATGCTAGGAGGTTAGAGAGAAGGTGAAGTTACAGATTTCTGACCTTCTCTATGGGGTGGTCTTCCACCAAAGGAAGCATATCATGAGGAAGAGAAACTTGAGAGGAAACAACAATGGATTCAATACTGAATATATTGAGTTTGAGGTAGGAATGTTTGTGGGATTTTGGATGTATGACTGCAAGAAAGAAATGGGAACAACTAACAGTGAGATGGTGGTGGAAGCCATGGGAGTAAATGTGATCCTGCAGTGTTGGTATATTGAAAGAAACAAAAGACCATTGGGAGGATTAGCACCACGTAGGGCAGACAGAGAAAAGGAAATTGCATGTAATTCAGAATGGCTGGGAAGGATCCTTCCCATGAACCAGAGGAAAAGAGTGCTTGAACAAAGGCATTGGTAACAATAATCAAATTCTGCCAAAGATTCAAATTAAGGACAAGGTTGAATATTGTGTGTTGGAAAGTATTGGGAATGGATGTAGCAAAAGCCATGGAGGAATGAGTGAGGGGGGAACATGGGGAAACATAAGCATCAGCAACTCTTCCAAGGCACTTGAAAGTAAGAGGAAACAAAGAGCTGGAATAGAAACTACAAAACTGGAAAAGAAGGCAGGAGCAGAGAGAAACAGAGAAAGACAGGGAGAGGATCTTCTACACTTGATCTCTCATACTCTGTTCTCAAACCTGAAGGGAAACTATCAATCAATTACATGTTGATGAGGGAGAAACCAGGAAATCTTGAAAATCCAAGAGAGGAACAATTTTTAGAATGAGTTTGCCACGTACCTCAAAGGTACCAAATCCTGATTGCAAATGGAATGATTAGTCTTTGACTCTAGGAAGGATATTTACATTCTTTAACAAGAGGAAAGAAGAAAAGATTTGTATAGATGCATGTAAATTTGTAGATGATGTTAACAAGAAGTTGAGAACCCTACCTATGTGTAGCTTTTCTACTTCTCCATGAATGAAGCTTGAAGATTGTTGAGGAGAAATGGTGTGTTTGATGTTTGAGGAGATTGAATTATGTTGTATTATTAATAATATTGACATAAATATTGAACACAGTATTTCACAAAGGCCTGATCTTTGTGATAAGCAATAATTACCTAATCGTTTTAGATTATTTTGAAGGAGAAAATGTGAGATGAAATTGAAATAACAGGGTGTGTTATATTATACTTTTGTGCCCTTTTTGAAATGAAATTTTCTTCTCCTATTTGATCTGAATAGGTAATAAAATATTTTTATTTATGTTACACAATATTTTTTTTCCAGAATTATCTTCAAAAAGACTTTACAATCCATGCTAATTTAAATATAGTGGAATAAATATTTGCATATAGTGTTGCTAATTTTCCAGAAGCAAATTATGGCAGATATTTCTGAAGTCAGAGATATGACAAGTTGCCTGGTTTAACCTTTCGCAAATACTGCAGTATGAAAAGAGGAATTTTAAAGAGGAATTTTGGAATTATATTATGATGCAATTTCAGAAAAAAGTCTTATAAGAGATTTTACTTAAATAAATATTAAATAAAAGGACTTGAACTTGGAAAATGCTTTCTAATGCTGACTCATTCACTTCCTCAGATACCTTCTGTTTCTGTCACTTTCAATTTAAGTAATATGATATATCACTTGTGGATGACGTTCATAATTATGCTAAATGAATAATCTTTAACATCTATACATCCACAGCTTTCAACTTTTCAGCTGCTAATTAGATTTTAGTTATAACTCCATTAATCTGAACCTGAAGTTGAATAGGGTAAGTGGCAAAATTAAGGTGATTTTGAGTCTAAAATATAATTTTAAAATGATCAAAATAACTCAAATTTTCATAGGGAGAAATATAGTTGTTTTATTAATCTAGCCATCATTTTTTTCCTGTTGTATTATTTTGTTGTTGTTGTTGTTGTTGTATTGTTTTAATAGCCTTCACTGTACAATATTTCACTTACTGTTTTTATTTTACTTTTGCTGTTTCCTGCCTGGAGTGTTGGGCCCTTGAGAAGGCAAGAGTAACTGACAGAATCAGGTGTAGGAGAAGGACACTAAGGGGTTCCAGGACGCGGCAGATGATAAGGACTTTGATTTATACTCTGAATGGATTAGGAAGCCACAGGAAAGATTTGAGCAGTAGAGTGACATTATCTGAATTACTTTTAAAATGCTTTGTTTGATTGCTGTTTTGGGAAAGGGGCTCCAGAACTACATGGAGGAACAGAGATTGCGGCAGCTATTAAAATAACTGTTGGGAGAGACCCTGGTGGTGATCAGGGCAGTAGTAGTGTCGGTAGACAAGTGGGTTAGATTTATTACGTATTTTAAAGGCAAAGTTGAATTATTTTGATTTCAGTTTGGAAATGATGTGTCAGAGAAAGAAAGAAGCTAAAAATAAATCCAATATCTTTGGCCTGATCAAAGGGAAGCATAGAGTTGATAATTACAGAAATGGCAAAGACTGGCAGAGAAACAGATTTAGAGGAGTTCTTAATTTGTCTTTGCAACATGTTAAGTTTTGGGTACCTATAGAAGTGACAAGTAGGAAATGGAACATGTGGGTCCGAAGTTCAAAGGAGACCCACAGGACTGAGCTAGACATTGGGAGACTGTCAGAATTTTGACTAGTATGCAGTGCTATGGGTGCACATCAGCTGTCCAAAGGAGTGCATGCATCAAGTGAGCAGTTCCAAGAGTTGAGCTTTGAGACATTTCAACATCTGACTCTATTTTCCAACTTTCCTAGTACATTTTTCTAAAGGAAGGGATTATTAGACACATTTTTAAATTTTTCTTTTATTGTTCTTTGTAGTTTTGAAATTGTCCTGTCCTTAATTTATGAGTGCAATGTTCATTTTTCCCAAACATAGTGATTAGATTTTTAATAACATTTTCTTTCATATCTTAAATTATACCATTTAGCTTTCTTTTTCACCATTGTGTTTTCAAATATTGGCTATTTTATTCATATTCTTGGTTTATTCATATGTCCAGAGATCCTTGATATTTAACTGTCAGTGAAAAATGAAAATGGAATTATTTTAGGGAATTGGTGTGGATTTCCCATACTGTTATGCATGAAAATTTATTTTCCTGCCTCCTCTCTCCTTTGAGTTGTAATGTTGATTGAAGTTCTGTTGACAGCGAGAGAGCTTATTGATTGATTTAATTCCTTGGGAATTATTGGTCAAGATTTCAGAAAGTTAAACAAAGGATATTCAATTACCAGAATGAGTTGGATTTTACTCTGGTGAATTCAAACCAAAACCAAATGCTTTGATTTACTGTTGCAATTTATTATTTTCTTTAGCAAAGTGACTTTTATTTTATTTTAGCCCGTGATTAATGCCACTCTTGGCTATTTGCATGAAAGTAGGGTGAAACATGCATAGACAGACATTTACTGAATTCCATGGCATTGTGTCCCATTCCACACTTGCCTTCCATGGTGTGTTCTCCATGTTGCTAACTCTGAACAAGGAGCTTCTCTACTTGGCAAATCAGCCCCCTAACACCATTGTAGTTCATTTCTAGTATGTGACTATAAGCTTTTTGCCTTTCGGTAAACTATACTATGGCTTTTAGCTTTATAATTATAGATGTAGCTACTGGTTTATGATTAAGAACTCAGTGCATTTGGCAAGAACATTCTTAAAATGTGCTTCTTCAAGTTACTAGCTTTGTGAATTTGGGAAATTTGCTTAAGGCTAGTAAAAATATGGCTTATTTTATTTTTTAAAGATTTTATTTATTTATTCATGAGAATACACAGAGAGGAGAGAGAGAGAAGAGAGAGAGAGAGAGAGAGAGAGAGAGAGGCAGAGGCAGAGAGGCAGAGACACAGGCAGAAGAAGAAGCAGGCTCCATGCAGGGAACCCGAAGTGGGACTCAATCCTGGGTCTCCAGGATCACACCCTGGGCCAAAGGTGGCACTAAACCGCTGAGCCACCTGGGCTGTCCTGGCTTATTTTTCTTTAAGGTAAAGATGGTAATACCTAACACACAAGACTAGTCTAGCTTTAACTAAGGAAATACATGCAAGTCCAGTTCCTAGAGACTAGTACATACTTAATAGTACCATTAACAATGATAATATTGAGTCAAATAATTTCTAATTTTAAATAGGTAGCATAATGTTTGTTTTTATTTTCTAATTTATTGTGGGATTACTTACAAATTATATAAATTTGGAAATTATTTACCCACATATTTTAGGGGAAATATAAGTAACAAAATATTATATGTGTATGTATTACCCATTTTATAGGTTTATCAAATTTTGTGTTTCTGTTGAAGACTATAAGGACAGCTAGGGGGAAAAATTACTGTGCATGTATAGGATTTTTCACATGTTTCTATATTTCTTTTTATATAGACCATTTTTTAGAGCAGTTTTACGTTCACAGCAAAATTGAATGGAAGATACACATTTCCCATATGCTTCCTGTCTCCACTTAAGCACACCCATCTCCATTGTCGGTGTCCTCCACCATACTGGTACATTTGTTACAAATGATGAACCTACATTGACACATCGCTGTCACTGGAGTCCCTAGTTTACCTTAAAATTGTACTCTTGGTATTGTACATTCTCTGGGTTTAGACAAATGTATAATGATATGTATCCACCAGTATTATACCAAATAGTTTCGCTGCCCTAAAAATCTCTATGCTCCACCTTTCATCCCTTCCTCCCTGCAACCCTGAAAACTATTGACTTTATATTGTCTCCATCGTTTTGCCTTTTCCAGAATGTCACATAATTAGAATTATACAGTAAGTAGCTGTTTCAGATCAGCCTTTTCAGATTGGCTTTTTTCACTTAGTAACATATATTTAAGTTTCCTCCAGGTCTTTTCATGATTTGTTTTAGTGCTGAACAATATTCCATTATTATGGAGATATAATAATGGATATGCCACAGTTTATTTATCTTGTTTTCTTATAGTTCCATATCACAATTTATTGGTGTCATTTATAAATGTATTTTTACCAGTTCCAGCATTACATAGGTGTATTTTTCCTATTGCCCAAGTTTGCCTTTGTCATAATCTGCATACACTTTAGACTTCATAGAAAATACACATTATTAAGTAGAATTACACAGGGTACTGTATTACAAATATTCAAGTCTGTAAGATCAGTATTAATTTGATTTGTTTAGGGACACCTGGGTGACTCAGTGGTTGAGTGTCTATGATCCTGGGGTCCTGGGATCAAGTCCTGCATCAGGCTCTCTGCAGGGAGTCTGGTTCTCCCTCTGCCTATGTGTCTGCCCCTCTGTGTCTTTCATGAATAAATAATAAATCTTTTAAAAAATAAAATAATCGGATTTGTTTAGAATCCAATTGGTCAATTACTAGGACTCTGTATGGTAACCAAGTTTTGCTCAATTTTTTCAATTGATGAGTTTGGGTTTATGGAGATTTGCTGATTTGTTTTCAAACAACCTAGAATTTTTCAAATATAAGAAATAAATGGTTTAACTACATTAATTACCACAGCAACAGTAAATCCTTTCAGAATCCACATAGAAAACAAAAAACTAAACTAAAAGCAAAATGAAAGACTAATGTGGATTATCCTGGAGCCAGCCTTTGGAGCATGATGTGATTATAGTTTTCACTTCTCTCTCTCTCTCTCTCTTTTCAGTTTAACATTATTCCCATTCAACATGAAAATGAAATGGAAGAAATATCAGGAGATATAAAAGAAGAATCAAAATCCCCAAACAACAAAGATAGACTGATCTACCAGTTAAGAACTGAGGTAAGATATTGGATAAAGATCACAATACCACAACATACTTGAAGATTGTTAAATGAAATACTATTTTAAGAGTATAGCTGAGGCATTGTGGGTTACTTTATGAAGAAGGATGCTGCCAAATATCAAAAATAATATAATCAGTTTATATATGACTTAAAATGCTGTAGAATGATACTGACTCATGACTAGATCAGAATTATCTGACTATTATAAAGAAAAATTATTTGATGAAAAAAACCACCCGATAGCCAATACAATTCTGACTGTGAGTAAATACATATTCAAGGTTCAGTCAGCTGCTGGATCTGTGTTAAGTTATTGTCAGGACCAATGACTTACAAAATGTGTTGCATGTAGTTTCTGGTGGAATTAACATGGCTGTTGGCAGCTTGCAACAGTGAGAGACAGGTGGGGTGACCTCACTTTTGTTAGTTAATTCATTTCTTAGGTATAACAAGTAAAATGGTGGGAACATTTATTTTCAACACTTCTACCGCAAACCACCAACAAAAGAATTTTCACAGATTGTAATCTCTGTTTTCTCTGTCATGTTAATACAGAAGGAATTATTGTTCTTGCAAATAGGGGACTGAATTATTCGCAGTACATAGAAAATAATGATAATGCATTAAAAGTGGAAAGTCATAAATTACTTATTTTGTGTCATAATTCTGGAAGAATGTCTTGGATACCAATGTGTAGGAACAATTCAGGAAATACAGGCTGGGAGGAAGGAGATTTGTATTAGATGGTTTCTTCTTTATAAAAGTCTGTAAAGACTGAACTCACACCACAGTATATTTTATATCAGAAGAACGTAGTGCAGTAGAAAATGCATAAGTCATAGATTTTTGCAGCCAGAAGCAGCTCCATCACTGATTACTTTATTCTGATCAAGTCCTTATGCCTCTAAGTCTCAGTTTACAGATTGAAATAATGGAAGTAAGAATAATAAAAGTCATCACATAGGATTTTTGGAAAGGTCACACACTGCAAGGGAAAACCTGTCGGAGGCAGCATGCCTTAATTTGGGAAGTTACACTAATTGTTAAGGATAGAGATAGAGCTCTTCCTTATTGCATCAGTGCCATTGCCACCTCTACCACAAGTCACGTACGGAAAGGGGTGGAGGGGTGAGGAAAGGCATATGCAGAGATCTGTGATGAGAAAGGCTGATCTGTTGGAAACAATTCTTCTACCAGTTAAGTCAAATGGAAAAATTGTTGGTTTCTATGATGGCTGTTTTCTAAAAGGAATCAAACAAACCATCAGGAGAGGCGCCACTTTTTCTTGGCTCTGAGATCTGAGAACATTTAGATGAAGCTTTGCACAACATGTATAAAAGCTTACTTAACAGAGACAAAAACAGAAAGGCACATCTGGCTATTTATTATAACTCTCCTCAAAAGCCAAGTACATGATCTTATATCATCACTCTCAGATGCACTGGGAACCATAGCAACATAGGATCTCTGATGTACAGCTTTTTTAGTTTGATTCAGTAAAAAGTTCAGAGACTCACTTATTAAGTGGTCTTGTGTTAGCTGTTTCATATCGATACTGCTCAACTCTGTTTCTTAGGTTAGGATACAAACCTTTTAAACACCTAAAAGTAATTTTCCACAAGACATTCAAGTACTATGATATATTATCTTAATAGAGCACTGAAAGCTGAAAGCAAATGAAAGACATGAATTGGCTGTGTCTTACTATGTTCACTTGACTGGTATACTCAGTTGAATTAAATTGCAGAAAGACAGATTTGTTCAAGAGAAAATTAAATATTAAACAAAATATTGAGACAGATTCTTAATAGAAACAATGAGCATGTATGTGTGTGTTATATATGTGAGCATACATGTGTTCATTTCAATTTTAAATTAGGATAAAAGCTACTTTCTTTCCTTAGAAAAGAAGACAGATAACCACCCTTTGTTGGCATTATTTCACTTTTTACACTGGCTATGTTAAGGTCTCTAAAATCATATCATACTGTGTAATATGTTTTCATAAAAGCCATTGTGTGATTGTGCCATTAAAGTATTAAACTATTTTTAAAAATCAAGTTTTTTACATATATAAACAAAATTGCAGTTTGTATGTACACATACATGTTTGGACATATAAAAATGGCTTAGGGTAAATTCCTAGAAATGGTATGGTTCAGTTAAGAGAATGTTTATTTTTTCAAATATTTTATACACATTGACAAATTATCCTTTTTTTAAAAATTTTTATTTATTTATGATAGTCACAGAGAGAGAGAGCGAGAGAGAGAGGCAGAGACATAGGCAGAGGGAGAAGCAGGCTCCATGCCCTGGGAGCCTGATGTGGGATTCGATCCCTGGTCTCCAGGATCGCGCCCTGGGCCAAAGGCAGGCGCCCAACCGCTGAGCCACCCAGGGATCCCAACAAATTATCCTTTAAAAAATTTATATCATTGGGGTACCTGGGTGGCTCAGTGGTTGGGCACCTGCCTTTGGCTCAGGTCATGATCCTGGGGTCCTGGGATCAAATCCTGCATCGGGCTCCCCTCAGGGAGCCTGCTTCTCCCTCTGCCTATGTCTGCCTCTCTCCCTATGTCTCTCATAAATAAATAAATAAATAAACAAACAAACAAATAAGTAAATAAATAAATAAATAAATAAATAAAATATTTTTTAAGAAAGAAAGAAAAATTATATCATTTTACATTCTCATTCATCTGCAATATATAAACATTCTCGTTTCATTATTCTATAGCCAACAGTAAACAGTATATATTATTTTTGTAATATTTCCCTGATAAACAAAAAGGTCATTTTAATTTGTATTTTACTTATCTAAACATAGAATTCTAGCTGTTTTCTCATCTTTACTGATATAATGTCTATTATAATAGCTACCACTTACTGATAACTTTAAATATGTCACATTTATAGTGCTAGGCCATTGACACATAAGATTTCATTTAATATCTTAATACCTTTATCTGTATATTCTTTTTTTTAATTTTGTTTTCATGTTTATTAAGTTTTTTATTTTAATTCCAGCATAGTTAACATATTTTATTATGTTATTTGTTCTATGATCTATCTATCTATCTATCTATCTATCTATCTATCTATCTATCTATATATTTGTCTACTTTTAAAGGAAAGAGCCTTAGAGAATTTACCTTGCTCACGATTACAAAATAACGTCAAACATTATCGAAATAAATTTTTACCCATGTTGTCATTTAGTTCCAGTTTTCTGGAGGTGCACACTCAAGACTCAAATTGTTGGTAAGTTAGGCCATTTACCAAGGCCCCCTAGCTAATGAGTTTTAATCCACAAGCCAAATGTTGCCAACAGTCAGTCATTCTTAGACACTGCTGACCTTATCTATCACCCTGTGAGTTTACTGAAGAAATGCAATGGATTTTCAAACAATAGTGTTTGAATTGGAAAAAAACAGTATTTTAATATCAGACATCACAATTTTTAAAATTGATGATTCCCATTTATGATGGACAATTTTTAAGCTGTTACTAATACTTGCCAATTTGATAATAGTATTGTTTTCACTTGACCAGTATGTTCTATTTCTTAAATCTGCCTATTTTTTTTTTTCAAAAGTAAGCTTCTCATTGTAGAAATTTGGTTAAAGAAATCTGAAATGCAGCCCTGACAAAAAGGTCCCAGAGTATTTACATAATTGGCTCTTCTGGTCCATGTGTAATGAGGTGAATTCTCTGAGCACCAAGTCGCTGGGTAAATGGATATTTCTCAGTATATGCATATGTATAACATATACATTTCATCTGTTCTCCTTATTTAAGATCAGGGCCCTTCAAACTGGAAATGAAAAGTTTTTTTTTTTAGAATGGAAATTAACAGGCATTCTGAGTCAAGAAATCATTACTTCTTTCTACAATCTGGTGTTACTTGAAAGCAGGCTCATAATCAGGAAAAACTCCTTTTACAGTTTTTTTAGTCCAACATTTTTGGGATACACATTCATTCGAGAGAAAATAACTGGTTTATCTTTTATTATTCTAAAAAACATATTGCCAACATTTTCAGTTTCAAACTTTTAGGAATTTTGATCCCTTACTTTATTTCTTATTTGTGGATTGTTCCCATCTATCCACATGTATGTATCCTATTTCTGTTGCACTTCAGAAAGACGAATTAGACATATTTTTCCCAATTTAGCCCAATAAGTACAACTAAAAACTCTGAACATTGTACTTAAACAAAAAGTATCTCAAAGTTGAAGAGAAGAGGCATACCATCTATGTAACTTAGAACTTAAGAAATGAGGGGTGCCTGGGTGGCTCAGTCACCTAAGCATTTGACTTGTGATTTTGGCTCAGGTCATGATCTCACAGATCATGAGGTTGAGCCCCACGTTAGGCTCTGTGCTCAACATAAAGTCTGTTTGGGATTCTCTGCCTCTCCCCCTGCTCTTCCTCCACTTGCTATCTCTCTTTCTCTAAAATAAATAAATAAAATCTTAAAAAAAAAAAACTTAAGAAATGACATGGAAGTGAATTTCCTGAATTTTCTTTTTGCTGTGTATATCCCAGAACTGGAGCTAAAGAAGCCAGCAACCTGGAAACACCAGTAGTACAGATAAAAGCAAAAATGGAGGGGTGTCGGGGTGGCTCAGTCAGTTAAGTGTCTGACTCTTGACTTCAGCTTAAGTCATGATCTCAGGGTGGTGAGATGGAAGCCTGTGTCAGGCTCTGCACTGGGTGTGAAGCCTGCTTAAGATTCTCTCTCCCTCTGCACCCCTCCCCCTCCACACTCATGCTCTCTCTCTCTCTCTCTAAAAAAGATAAAACAATGCAACTAAAGTGTGCTTACTGTAGCCAAACAACTATGGAACTGTCAGCTTCTCAAGACAGAAAACTTTCAGATAAGTATTCTAATTCACCCACAGAAAAATAAGGTAGTCCCACCTCAACCCTGTTAGCAAAATTGAATGGGGAGCCTGGACTCCCACCGTTGCCAGACTACAAAAGAGGTACCCAGTCCTCCCTTCTTCTTCGTCTTCTCTCTTTTTTTTAAGATTTTATTTATTCATAAGAGACACACAGAGAGAGGCAAAGACATAGGCAGTGGGAGAAGCAGGTTCCCCACAGGGACCCCAGGATCACAACTTGAGCTAAAGGCAGATGCTCAACCACTAAGCCACCCAGGTGTCCCCTCAGTCCTCCCTTCTGAAGTGGTGGCAGAGAGGGTTGAGCTGAAGCCAGGACTTGTATTCCTGTTAGATAGTAATGAGGCCAGCAGACCCCAGTGGTGCCAGTGGAAAACATAGGGAGCGTATGCTTTCACATCCACCCTCTCGCAGTTGGGGAGGTCTGGTGGGTGCCTGGAACTCTCACCTTCACAAAGAATTAACAGGAGTACCTCCAACCATGTGTCAAGGAGGTCTAGTGAAGAAATGGAACTTCTCCATTCACCTGGAAGTAGCAAGGCAGTGCTACTTCCTTCTTTCACCTTCCAGAATGGTGTAACAGGAACCCATCTAAAACATAATGTTTAGATAAAATCTAGAGTCTCTTTACATAATACTCAAAATATCCAGATTAGAGTTGGAAATTACTCCTATTAAGAACAAAATATCTCAAAGTGAACGGAAGAAGAAAATCAGTAGATACTAACACCAAAATGGTGGAGCTGTTTTAATTACCAGCGAGAATTTCAAAGTGGCTAACATAAAGGTGCTTTAATGAGCAATTATGAACGTGTTAGAAACAAAGAAAAACCATAGGAATTCTCAGTAAAGAAAGTCTCAGAGAAATAGAAAATACAAAGAAGAAACAAATGGAATAGTTAGAACTGAAAAACAATAACTATTTTTAAAATTATGAATGGAAGGGACAGAGGAAGGAATCAGTGATCTCGAAGACAGAACATTAGACATTATGCAGCCTGGAAAAGAAAAATAGAGCCTTTGCTAATAGCAGCTGAGGTGGTTTGAGGTCCCACCTGTGGGGTGGTAACAAAAGATCAAACACATATGCCTTTGGAGGCCCATATAAGAGGAGAAATAGTATGGGGCTTGATAGAACTCAAACAATGGGTGAAAAATATCCAAATTTAGGAAAAAGTTCAAATCTATAGTTAATAAATATGGTTAACCCCAAACGGCTTAAATTCAACTATATCCACAACAAGACACTTGAGTCAATTTCAGAAAATTAAGAAAAAATAATCTTCACAGCACCAAGAAGAAAATTGAATCTGACCTACAGAAAAAAAAAAAACAAAAAACAAAAAACAGTGAATATCTCATCAGAAACCAAAAGAAGGTAGTACACTATCATCCAAGTTCTAAAAGAACTGTCAACTCAAAATACTATATACTCAGTGTAAATATCCTTCAGGACATTCTCAGGTGAAGGAAAACTAAGAATTTGTCTCCAGCAAATAAGAACATGAAAAAATGCTCAACATATTAACCTTTAGGGAAATGCAAATTAAAACCACAGTGAGATATAACCACCACCTTTCAGAAAGGCTAAAATAAGAAATAGTGACAATAGCAATGCTGGCGAGGTTGCAGAGCTCCTGGACCACCCACTATTGCTAGGGGCAATGTAAATGATAAAACTGGAAAACAGTTTGGTAGATTTCCAAATAGCAACTACTATGTCATCCAACAGTTGTATTCCTGAGTATTTCTGTAGAGAAATGAAAATTTATATTTACTCAAGAGCTACACATGAAGCTTTAATTTTGTTTGACAAAGCCAAAACTTGGAAACTATGGTGATGACTTTCTATGGGTAAAAAACTAAACAAGCCATTATACTCATACCTTGGAATACTCCTCAGCAATAAAATGGAATTAACTCTTAATCTTTGTAACAATCTGAATGAATTTCCAAAGAAGTATGTTAAGTGAAAAATGCCAGTCTTGTTAAATACATAAACTATGATTCAATTTATATTACATTATGGAAATAACAAAATTTTAGAAATGAAGGGCAGCTTAGTGGTTGCCAGAGATTAAGGAGTGATGAGATGGAACAAATGTGCCTATAAAATGGCAACATAATGCATTCTTCTAATAGAAATGGTTTATATTTCGACTATATAATTGTTGATATTTGGTTATATAGTTATATATGGTTATATAGTTGATATCCGGGTATATAGTTACTAAATTACAGTACTGGGGAAAATTGCGGAAAGGGCACATGGAATCTATTTTAATTAGTTTTTACAACTGCTTAAGTATCTACAACTATCTCCACACTTCAATTAAAAAATTCTAATCTCTTTCAATATGGATGACTAAGTTCGACCTTTTCCACATACTCTTCTGAAAATATACATTCCTAAAAATATACATTCCTAATATGTTGATTTTATATACATATATGTGTGTGTGTGTATATATATATATATATATTCCATTTTTTGGTATGCAAGAAATCTGGATCAAAGTTCTTATCCTGGCAATACCAGGCTGTCTAACATTCTAGGGATTATTAATAGAGTCTGTTTGATTATCTGCAAAATAGCATTTAAATAACAGCTTATATAAAGGATCAATTCATTTGTATATGTAAAGTACTAAAATTGTACATTACAGGTAATAAGCATTTGGTAAATACATATTTTTTCCCTTGCCATCCAGATCTCATTTAGTAACTTCCATGTGCGTACATAGGTTCTTCCTCTTCTTAATTGTGAACTCTTAAATTCGAAGATAGTAAGTGTACTGGCCAGTTCCCAACGTCAAGCAGGGTTCCAATAAATGATAGGGCAATGCATCTTTTAATGTGAATAATGTGCCTCTAAAGTTAGACTGGTGAGATCTTCCAAGGAAAGTAGAAGATCTTTTCCCATTTCTGATTCACCTAGACTCTTGCTTCTATCTTCTCATACATTGATGTTTAGGCAGATCTTTGATGAGTATATGAGCAAAGACCATGGAATTCTTGAGCTGGAAAGAACCTAAAGAAATAGGCCCCCTCATTTTACATCTCCCTTTCTGATGTCAGTGAATTATCCACAGTAGGCTCTTCTAGCTCTAGTTTTGTTCTGCCATTGACACATATTGTCTCTGATACTTCAGTAAGGCTAACATCTTTCCACATAGTACCAAAAAATGCTCTTAAAATTTCTTTTTCTTCCTAATCCTAATTGAATGCAGCATGATATAAATTGAAGGGACCAAATATATTCATTTATTTTTCACATTCCCTTTTTAGAAAGTCTTTTTTTTTTTTTAAGATTTTATTTATTTATTTTGAGAGAGAGAGAGAGAGTGTGAGAACTTCAG
The DNA here is from genome assembly GCF_053574225.1 of Canis aureus. Taxonomy (NCBI): domain Eukaryota; kingdom Metazoa; phylum Chordata; class Mammalia; order Carnivora; family Canidae; genus Canis; species Canis aureus. The sequence continues at coordinate 9,594,984 of NC_135611.1, read as the reverse complement.
GGGAGAGGCAGAGGAAGAAGGAGAAAGAGAATGTCAAGCAGACTCTGCACTGAGTGCAGAGCCGCATACAGGCCATATCTCGGGACCCTGAGATTATGACCTAAGCCAGAACCAAGAGTTGGATACTTAACAGACTGAGCCACCCAGGTGCCTCTAGAATGTCTTTATTTATTCACTTTAAAAATACTGCTTCCTAATTGAGAAAAAAAAGCCCAAATGGGTAACATATTAACTTTAACTAGTGATTATATAAGTAGGCCTCCTTATTTTGCTTATGCAAGATAAAACATGAACATCTTGTGCCATAATTTTTCATACCCAGACATTAAATTATTGATCGAGGTATTTATTTATTTATTTATTTATTTATTTATTTATTTATTTATTTATTGACACAGAGAGAGAGAGAGAGAGAGGCAGAGACGCAGGCAGAGGGAGAAGCAGGCTCCATGTAGGGAGCCTGATGTGGGACTCGATCCCGGGTCTCCAGGATCACACCCCAGGCTGCAGGCGGCGCCAATCCCCTTCGCCACCCATGCTGCCCTGATTGAGGTTTAAAGGGAAAATGTTCTCAATGTGAACATGCTGCAGAGTCTTTCTGTTTTCTCTGTAATACTAAAGTAGGAAACAAAACAAGGTAAGAAAATAAATAATTCACATACTCATTCATTCATTATCTTATTCATTTACCAACAAGTATTTCCCAACCATCTCCAGTGTGCTTGGCACTGGGATTAAGCACCAAGAGTCTGAGAAAGTGATGGACATAGTGATGGCCACAGTTGGGAAATGAACCAACAAACCCAGACAGTTAAATACGGTGTGTTCTGTATGTTGGTAGGTGAAGTGCAGTGATCGGGGTAGGTACCCAGAAAAGATGTCCAGAATGAGATACGCAAGATGAACAACAGCTAGCCAATAGCGCAGGAAAAGGGAGTATCAGGTGAAATAGTGAAAGACTGCAGTATTAGCAAGAAATAGTGTGATAAAAAGGGTGATCTGATCTATAGAAGATTTAGACCATTGCTTTGGAGTAGAGGAATATATTTTAAAGTTTTTTTAAAACATTGCTGGATTAACAGTGCAGCAAAAATTCCTCCTCTCCCTCTCTCACAGTAGTAAATATCAGGAATTACTTGATTTGAAAGAATATTTTGATCACTAGAAGAGTAACTAGCATAGTCCAATAGGAGCAATTCATCACCAGATTTTTTTTTTTTAAGGTGCGAGAAAATACAGAGGGCAGAAAAATGTTTTTGGTCTATGTTAAAAAAATATATCATTTTCAGAATGTTTTCTTAAATTATAATTCAGATTTGAATTCTGTGTATATTGTATGGCACCTACTGTGCTAGGATCTAGTAATTCAGTAGTCTGTGATGTCGAAATGGGCATGCCCTCAGAGAACTGCCTTCAGTGAGGGACATAAGATTCATCAAAAATTACAGTTAAGTGCCTGTTTTCAACTGTATGGGAGCTATGTAGCAGATCTGCATGATGCTGAGTTGAGCTAGTTATAAATTTTAAATGAAGAGATGCCTGGGATTTTATTTACTGACAGAGTTAAATAGTATTATCTTTGATTGGAAGGGAGTTGTATAATTAGAAATCCAGTGCCATCATAATTTAATTTTCTGAGAGTGCCACAATAGATGTTAATCTAAATTGATTTAAATCTCTTGTATCTCATACCTCTGACTGACTTTACACATTGTAGCAAAGTGAGTTAGGTTACTGAGAATACTCTAATAAATGTATCAGAAATAATTACATAATTTTGAAACAGGATATTGATGGTTGCAAGCAAGTTAATTTAGAAGTCTGTTAGTGATATGGATTTAAGCGTTCTGGCACATTTGGGGTTTATATTGACAAAACTCAGGAAACAGAATCTCTAAAGAGATATTTTATATGAGTAAGCCATTAGAGAAAAATAATATTCTGGGAAAACTGAAAATTAAGCTGTCACACATGGATATGCATTCTGGTTATTTAGACAAATATAAGTCTAAATGGTCCAATTATCCAAGACCAAAACTGTCACTTGTCTTGCATTTACAGAAAACTGATAAATATAAAATTGAGTAACAGATGAAAGCCCATGATGATTTATCCAGGAAGTATTGGGTGCCTTGAATAATAGTTATTTTTACGAAAAAAAATTTAGAGTTATGCAGGGTGAGCTAAAGAATTTAAAACTCCTTTGTGCAGATACCCCATCAACAATAGTTTTTCCTGGTGGCCAGGTGTTTCTAGCTAAATTAGATTGACGATTTAATTACAAATTGAGATTTTTTTCTCTCTCCTATAAATTCCTTACTGTATTCTATTGGATAGAAAGCAGTCTACTAAGAAAAAAAAAAGAAAGAAAGGAAAGAAAGAAAGAGGAAAGAGGAAAGAAAGAAAGAAAGAAAAGAAAGAAAGAAAGAAAGAAAGAAAGAAAGAAAGAAAGAAAGAAAGAAAGAAAGAAGAAAGAAAAAGTCTACTGAAGATTGTCATGTGTGTGGGAAGAGAAGAGACTGCATTAATGAAAACTGCCAACCTCAGTCACCTCGTGTTTTCTTGATGATCTAACTACAGCTTCCACTCTGATGCCCTCCAGGTCTTGTCCTCTTTTGGGTGCCCTCACAAATATTTGGGACTTCCCTGGCCCTTTGGCCTATAATTTCTGCACATTTCTTTCAAGATCCAGCTCACTGCTTTCCATAGAGGCAATAAGTGGACTTGGCAAACTCATATTAGCGTGCTTATTTTCATCACATCATCTGATCAAGTATTATTCTCAATGCCGCTTTGTTGAAGATTAAATGATCATATAACCATGAGTTTGTTTCTGGGCTATCTGTCTTGTTCTATTCATCTATGTATCTATTTTTGTTCCAGAGCCGTATTATTTTGGTTAGTATGGCTCTGTAGTGTAACTTGAAATCTGGAATTGTGAGACTGATCTCCAGCTTAGTTTTTATTTTTCAAAATTGTTATGGTTATTTCAGGTCTTTTGTGGTTTCACACATATTTTAGTATTATTTGTTCCAGTTCTGTGAAGAATGCTTTTGGTATTTTGATAGGGATTGCATTAAATCTGTAGATTGTTTTGGATAGTGGGAACATTTTAGCAATATTTGTTCTTCCAATCCATGAATGGAATATCTTTCTATTTGTTTGTGTCTTCTTTAATTTCTTTCATCATTGTTTTGTAGTTTTTATTTTTTTTTTAAGATTTTATTTATTTATTCATGAGAAACACACACAGAGAGAGAGAGAGGCAGAGACACAGGCAGAGGGAGAAGTAGGCCCCATGCAGGGATTCCGGCGTGGGACTCGATCCCGAGTCTCTAGGATCACACCTGGGGCCGAAGGCAGGCGCCAAACCGCTGAGCCACCCAGGGATCCCCATGTTTTATAGTTTTTAGAGTACAAATCTTTCATCTCTTTGATTGAGTTTATTCCTAGGTATTTTATTATTTTTGGTGCAATTGTAAATGAGATTGCTTTTTTTTTTTTATTAAGTAGGCTCCACACTGTGGAGTCCAGTGCATGGCTTGAACTCATGACCCTGAGATCAACACCTGAGCTGAGGTCAAGGGTTAGACACTTAACTGACTGTGTTACCCAGGTGCCCCTGAGATTGCTTTCTTAATTTCTCTTTCTGTTGCTTCATTATTGATATATAGGTATGCAAAAGATTTCAGTTTTGTTTTTGTATCCTGCAGATTTACTGAATTCATTTGTCAGTTCTAGTAGGTTTTTGATACAGTCTTTAGGGTGTTCTATATATAGAGTCATGTCATCTGCAAATAATGAAAGTTTTCCTTCTTCCTTACCAATTTGGGTACCTTTTGTTCCTTGTCTGATTGCTGTGGCTAGGACTTCCTGTACTAAGTTTAATACAAGTGGTTAGAGTGGACACCCTTGTCTTATCTTGATATTAGGGGGAAAGCTCTAAATTTTTCACTGAGTATAAGTATTATGTTAGCTTTGGGTTTTTCATATATGACCTTTATTATGTTGAAGTATGTTCCTTCTAAACTACTTTATTGAGGGTTTTTTTAATCAAGAATGGATGTTGTACTTTATCAAATGCTTTCTCTGCACCTATTGAGATGACCATATGAATTTTATCTTTTCTCTTATTGGTGTAATATATCACATTATTTGATTTGCAAACATTGAACCATCTTTGTGTCCCAGGAATAAATCCCACTTGATCGTGGTGAATGATTTTTTTTTTTTTTTGATGTATTCTCAGGTTCGGTTTGCAAATGTTTTGTTGATGATTTTTGCACCAATGTTTATTAGAGATATTAGCTTGTGGTTCTCTTTTTTTGTAGTGTTTTATCTGGTTTGGTATCAGGGTAACACTCATCTCATAGAATGAATTTGGAAGTTTTCTTTCCCCTTTATTTTTTGGAAAATTTTGAGAATAAGTATTAAATCCTCTTCAACTGTTTGGTAGAATTCACCTTTGAATCTATCTGGTCCTCAACTTTATTGGAAGTTTTTTGATTATTGATTCAATTTCATTGCTGATAATTGGTTTATTCAAATTTTCTACTTTCTGATTCAGTTTTGGTAGTTTATATGTTTTTAGAATTTATCTATTTTTTCTATGTTGTCCAATTTGTTGCCATATCATTTTTCATGATATTCTCTTACATTGTTTGTATTTCTGTGGTGTGATTGTTATTTCTCCTTTTTGATTTCTGATTTTGTTTGGGTCTTCTTTCTGTCTCTTTTCTCTTTTTTCTTTCTTTCTTTCTTTCTTTCTTTCTTTCTTTCTTTCTTTCTTTGAGTCTGGCTGGAGGTTTATCAATTTTATTGATCTTTTCAAAGAACCAGCTCTTGGTTTTATTGATATGTTTGATCTGTTCTATTGGGGTTTTAGGAGGGATTTAGTTTCTCTGTCATTTATTTCTGCTCTAATCTTTATTATTTCCCTTTTTCTGCTGATTTGGGGTTTTGTTTATTCTTTATTTTACTGCTTCCTTAGGTGTAAAGTTAGGCTATTTATTTGAGATTTACCTTGTTTCTTGAGGTAGGCCTTTATTGGAATAATTATTTTTAACCGTAATGGATTATATTAGCTTTTTTTTAAGATTTTATTTATTTATTCATGAGAGACACAGAGAGAGAGAGAGAGAGAGAGAGAGAGAGGCAGAGACACAGGCAGAGGGAGAAGCAGGCTCCATGCAGGGAACTTGATGTGGGACTTGATCCTGGGACTCCAGGATCACGCCCTGGGCTGAAGGCAGGCACTAAACCGCTGAGCCACCCAGGGATCCCCACGATTATATTAGCTTTTATTTTCAGTACTAATCTGCTTAAGTTCAAAGCAGTTGTTCTGGAATTATAAGTCTTACAGCCTGAGGCTTTTTTGTGTGTGTTTTCAGCAAGGTTGAAGTATCCTGGAAAAAGAAAAATTCTCCAAAGTCCATATCTGAGTCTCTGATTTTAGGCATTCTAGTAATTACCACAATAATAATTATTGTACTAATAAAGAAATAAATTAAACAAGTGATAAATCAAGATAATTATTCTTACAAAGTGTTTTTGAAAGATTTGATTTATTTATTTCAGAAAGAGAGCACGTGCAAGCATGAGCAGGGGGAGGGAGGGGCAGAGAGAGAAGCAGACACCTTGCTGAGTACAGAGCCAGATGCCAGGCTCCATCCCAGAACCTTGACCTCATGACCTGAGATGACAGCAGATGGCTTAACCGACTAAGCCACCCAGACACCCCTTTATGAAGTATTTTATAGACCAATCAATGAAAGTATGTCTTATAAAAAGTAGAGGATGTCATCTGGAAATGAGTATGGATAGGATTAGAAAAGACCAAAGGAGAAAGGAAGAAGAAAAGTCACTTAATCTCTGCATTTTTGTCTTAAATATTAAAAATTAATGGAAGATACACATATTAAAATACATGTTTCTGTTTTCTTTCAGATTGAGTGTCACTAGGTATTTACAGCTAATGTTTATGAATGCTTTGTAGGTTCCATGTACTGTATAATCCCTTTACATATATGATTTCATTTCATCAACACATCGACCCTATAAGAGAAGCACTTACATAGTTTTTGTTTTTACAGATGAGAAAGAAGATTCAGAAAGTTTAAGGAATGTACCCCAGGCTTCACAGTTAGTACATGGGAGAATTAGAATTAAACCTCCTACCTAAAAAAAAAAAAAATAAAAAAATAAACCTCCTACCTTCATAAGTAAACTTAATATTTAAATATTTTTCGTCTTATTTTGAACCTATTTTTAAAAATATTTTTGGAACATAAATTTCCCATGAAAGAATACCAAATATAAATACACAAAGCAAGCAAAACTAGCTAAATAATGATACATGATTATAGGAACCCTTGATTTTTTAATATATTAAAAAATTATTTTAACCATAATTATCATTCTACCAATCTTAAAAAAAAATCATCAAGCATCCTTAAAAAGGCAGTGATTATGTGCAATACAAAAGCAGGCTTTGCATTGCTGCACTCTAGAAAATTTGAATCTGAGCCACTTGGGTAAGAATGTAAACAAACAAGACAATGATTATTAATCAAACACTGGAAATTCATGCCCAATAGCACAGAGAATAAAATGAGAAATAATATTCATTAGACCATCACTGACTTTTGTAAGGTGATCCCACAATTCTGACCACTGTTTTGTTTTTAGCTCCTGAATCTTTAAAAATTTCTGAACTTGTTCTACAATTTTTCTTCTTCTGCATCAAATCCTGGCCTCCACCAAGGTTTATCAGTTAATCCAAATTAACTAGAAACTATTGTCTTTCAAAACTCCATAAATTTGATACTTTGACTAATCCCTGAAGAGAGGAAGATCTTTCTTTCTTCTGTTTTATTTCGCGGAGGTGAGATGTGGAAGTGTCGGGTGGGAGCTGAGATAAAAAAAAGCAAATACATTTAGAAATTCAAAAGGAATTTGCTTTATTCTAGATGAGAGCCATTTAAAATTTTCCTTACAAGTTATTTGGAATTCTGATCAAAAATAATTATTGGAAACTAAATTTCAAATAATACTCAAGTCTATACTTTGACCTTTATCAAATCTGTTGGGAAAATCTTTCCTCTACCATAAATGTCTAAAAATTTTTCAGTAAAAAGGTCAGGTGAGTTGAAGATTCTCATGTAATCGATCCATAGGCATTGACATTTGTTTTTGAATTTGGACAAATGTTCGCGTTGGGCTTTGGCTCACTGACATATTTGAGTAATTGATTTTTTTTAACTGACTCACACTTGAGAAATATCTTTCCCCTTCTAAAACAGAAAACCTAAACTACAGATGTAAAGCTAACTCATGCGCACCTCTAATGTTGCTATCAACACTCAAACAATATTTTCTTAAGACTCTTAAACTTTTAATATTCCCAAGTGATTAAAAACATTGAAAAATCTCAAAATCATAATATATTTATAGTGCACAGTAGAAAAGCATTTTTTACATAGATGTTTAATCTATCCCTGCCAGAGAATAAATACAATTCTGCAAACATTGAGAATATCAGGGACACACTACGAATAAAGGTGAGAAAAACAATCCTACTTTCATGCATTGGTTTCTGGACGTACATATTCAATCTACTGGGACACAGCCTTATACACTGGCCATTAGTCCACTGTATATTCTACAAGTAGGGGATGATGTCCTCCTGCCTCATAGAGTATCTCCCTCAAGTTGGAAAACATAGATGTAATTTAACAAACCATTCTCACCTTTTCAGGCTTGCTGTTGACTTGTGTTTGGTATTTGAGGACTGGTGCATCCCTTGGTAATACACCCATTTTTTATATCTTTTGCTGTTAAATGTACCTAAGCTTTTAGGTGATGTTTCAGAGACAGGAATCTATGTTGGTAAACCACTTTCCATGTAAGTCTTTAGATCATGGTGCTTGCAGAGACCAGAGAAAAGACAAACTTAAAGTACTTCTTAATTCAGGTGAAAACTGTACATTGCCCCTTACAGAAGGGGTCTAGTATAGTATCACCAAGTGGCTGTTCTTTGAGGCTCACAGATCACACATTTGGCAGAGGAATGACTAGATCACCCTGCTAAGAGGAAGCCCATTCTGTTGAGACTCAGGAGTCATCTTGAACCCTGATATTACAACAACTCCATTTATCACCCATTATTCAAGCACCAGGCTGGGGTGGACTGAGAATGACCTATGTTGACTGGATGCCAACATTCTTCCCACCTGGTTGGAAAATGCCTCTTCTGTGGTCAAAAATCTGGCAGATAGGATATGGGAGTCAAAAAAAATCACACTTTTAAGTCCACATCCATATATTCATCCCTGTGCCTCTTGCACAGACCTCTCTGTCTTTAGTCTTTCAAGGTCCCTGGCCCAGAGGCCACATGACTCACCACTTTCCAGTCAGTTGTAGATATCTTTACCTTTGGTCAGTTGTACTCCCATTCAACCTTGATGACAAGTGTATTTCTCCAAGTACTGGGAGGAATTTTTCTCATCACTGTCATTCAGGGCCACTGCTGAGTAAGTAGGTAGTAAAGTAGCTCCATTTTTATCTCATGCTAACCTATCAAGAAGACCTACTCATGCTGATTTCTTGTCCTTCTACATTAGCTTACTGACAGAGACTGCCCCAAAGTCATAGGTGTGAGCTAAGAGAGAGACATCCATGTAATACACGTAGGGACCTTGAGGGTGAGGTCCACCTGTCTGTGTCAATTACTGTTGTCCTCTGCATCTGTTGGGCCTGATCCTCAATAGATTATTTCCATTATAGGAAGAGTTGCTGTTAAGGCTGCCTGATTTTATAGCCTAATGGGTGTGATGATAGCCAGACCATGATGGGCAGCCTCAGAAGCATAGTCACTTACTGGCTTCTGGACAGGACTCATTCTCTACTAGGAACTGGTTTTATGATTTTTATTTTCAAATAAAAAGCAGTTCACTTCCGGAGATGGCATCGCCTTATTAGAGAACCCTCAGGGTTGGTTCTAAGACTCTTCTTTTGGGGTCTGTCAAGTCTCCATAATACATTCTTATTGATGACACACTTTAATACTATTGGATTTGCTGGGCCAGGTGGAATGAATGGCAAGGGAGCCTGCACAACATCTTAGAACTGCTGCTCCCTCTCTTGCTCTAGGTCCCGTTCAAAAATGCCGTGCTTTAAATCACCCCCTAAATGGGTCATAACCTTATTTCCAAGTGCAATATCTCCAGGCTCCAAGGCCACCCATTCTGCCTCTTTCTTAGCCCTGTATCTTGTCCCTTACCTTAGAGGTGATAATTCTGCATGCTCCAGAAAACTAGGCCCCTAAACATTTTATTGGTGTGGTAGGGTCCTTAATCTATGTAGATGAACTTCCTACTCTCTGACATACCTGTGAGTTACTAGAGCACCCAGAGTATTTCCCACTTCTTGTCCACAAGATATAATTAGCATGATATGTTCAATATAATGGACCAATGACATATTCTGAAGAACACCAAGGTCATTTGAGGTCCAGCAAAAATACAACATCCAGAAAGAGAATATGAGATTGGGTTATCACTTGTTACATTTAGTTGTCCATCATCACCATTCACTGCTGTCTCTAAGGGGCCTGCAGATTTATTGTATCAATATGGTCTTTGAGGCTTTCCTTTCAGCAATCCCCCTGAGATGGGATATTGCTTCAAGGTGTTCAAGTGCATCCACTCAAATAAGCTCTTTCCACGTTCCAAGGTCCCACTGCTTCCCTCCCAGGGCCCTGATTTAGCACAGGAGAACTGCCAAGACTAAGTGTTTTGTGTCCTGGGCAGTTCTTCCATGTAAGATTGATTCCTGGGCCTGGAGACACTCAGTCTGCCTGCTGGATTCAGGAGATAAGAGCTTCCTTAAACACGGTCAGGGACAACTTCTGGCTTTAATAACATTCCCTGATTTGAAAGTTGGCTGACCTGAGCCTGTCAGTTATTTTCTTTATGGCTTCCAAGTCATTTAATAAAATCTAGCCAAGTTCAAAATCCACATAATTACCATTGCCTCTATATTATTTAACTGTTAAATGACTACATACAATGCTTCCCCTTCAACTCTGTGCTTCCCCTCGACTTTATCCTAGTCCACAGGTGAGATTCACAGTTTGTATCCTGCTACCACCAGCGATGGGGTCCTTGCACCATTCAAGTACCAGAATCACATCTAGAAGGTTTGTGTTTCAGGGCCCTATTAGTACAACTGTCTTTATCTGAGTCTTTCAGGAAAACAGATATATTTTTATCCTCTCTACCTTTCAGTTTCTTCACCAGTATCAACCATATTTATCAGTTTCCTTTTTACAAAATATAACTAGCTCTTTAAATTATGTTTTGGCACCCATTCATACACTAATATTTATATCTTGATGTTTGGATCTATTTTTGTACTTAGAGGCAGAGAATTTTTTTGTGCAATATGCCTTTGTTCGTGGCACATTGTCACAATGGGTCTCTGCAAAATCCCTCTCTTTTTTGGATTCATTCATTCATTCATTCATTTTTTTATTATCTGTATATCCCCCTCCCACACCCATTCCCTCTATAGGCAACTGTTGTAATATGTACCTATTCTTTATATATGTTCTTGGAAAATGTACACTTTAAACTTTTATAAATGATATCATCATATATCTCATTGTTAATTTCTAAATTAATTCTCTTTTAAGATTAATCTCTGTCATTTGTGTACTATTTGAACACAAGTTGTATTCATCATAATTCTTCTCTCAAATTCTTCAGCATGTATCACCTTAGAATAAGGGCATTTTCCTACATGACCACAATTATCCATCCTAAGAAATGATTATAATATAATCAATATCTGGTTCATATTTAAATTCCCTCTATTTGTCCAAGGATGTCTTTTCTGCTTGTCTTAATGCAACTGAGTTTATTAATGCATAAGGACTTATCTTATTTAGTCATCTTTTTATTCTACAAGTGCTTCTCCAATTATTTCTTCATACATTACTATTTTTAAAAATCAGATTAGTCCTGTGGGAGAATATGCCATATTCTGGGATTGTCTAATTCTTTGATTATGGTATTCGTTATTCTTCTATGTACTGCACTACCTGTAAAGAGGAAGGTAGGTGTAGAGCAAGATTTTTCTCAACCTTACCACTATTGACATGCTGTGGGGTGTTTTCCTTTGTGTTGTAGGACATTTAGCAGTATTCCTGGCTTCTCTCTATCAAATGCCAGTAGTGCCTCTTCAGACGTAGCAAACAAAAATGTCTTCAGACTTTGCTAAATGTCACCTTTTGGGTAAAACCACCCTGGTTGAGAACCACCAAGTTACAAGCTACATTACAGTCAGGTTAAACAAGTGTTTTTTTTTTTTTTTTCTTTTAGCAAGAATAGCATGTACTTTATACATATATTTCTTATGATTCACATATGGAAAAACATGATGCCATGTTGTTCTACTCTGAGCAATGCTGAACATGAGTGCTGGATTAGAGTGTGGACTTCCAGCTTTCTCTAATATAATACTCACTTTGAAATTAGCAAATGATCTTTCAGAAAATTCTCTAGTATCCTAAAAATACCCTGTTCTCTAGGTACCTTTATCTAATGATTTTGGTACCCATGGATGATCTTTATTTACAATGGTTATAATGATTATAATTCATAATTGCAAACGTTCTAATTCTACTATCCCTCTACATGTTTTAGCTGGCATTTTTCTGCAAAAAATTTTTTAAAAAGTTTTAAAAAAAATTTTCTCTTTGTTTTTCTCTCTTTGGGTTATATTAATGACTTACAAATTTATTTTTATTCAACAAGTTATACATTAATACTGTCTTTGTTTTTGATGTTCATATTGTCTCAGGTTTAGCCACTAGGAGTCCTCTTAAGCTGAAACTGGTGTTCTTATGATATTTTTCCATTAATCACTGAGTGGTTAACAGTTTTCAGACACAATTATGTTCTGGGTTCATCTTTTACTTTCCTAGCTCCAGTACTGGAATCAAGGATTTTTCAAACAGCCCTGGTTTATCTTACTGGAAAGATTTGGGTGCTGAACATAGTCATTTCCCTTGCAATATAATTGCTTCTGTGTCCTTTCAGTAGACAGAGATAGAAAACCGCGTTTACATTCATATTTCACATTTTTCATTTAAATTTAGCATTAAGTATTTATTGCTGACCTTTTCTGCTGAGGTATAATTTACACACAATTTACAGAGAAGATTTTGAGTGATACTGATCAATGCATCATGGAATATGCAAGCATCTCTATAAAGCACACTCTGCAAGATATGGAATATTTCTATCACCCTGAGAAGGTCTCAAGTTCACTAATGTCTCTTTCCAATTTCCTAGCTTAGAGCTACCATAAATTTTTCCCATTCTAGAACTTCACATAAATAGAAATATACATGCTTGATTGTACCAGCCTTCTTTTGCTCATCATATCATATCATATTCTGTTTCATATGTGTGGTGTTTCATGTATCAATAGTTTGTCCCTTTTATTTGGTAATAATACTCCCTTGTATTAATAGTCTGAAAATTATTTATCCCTTTCCTGTTGCTGAACCCTTACTTTCTTTCAGATTTTGACTATAATGCATACAACTCTTAATATATTTTAATTTATTTATGTTTTGTGGTGCTGTTTTTATTAATCATGGGAGTGGAATTTATTTCTCTAGGAGTGGAATTGCTCATTCATAGTGTAGGTGGTTTTTGGAAATAATACCAATAAAGTGTTGGAAAACTTATTTTTTGGAAAACTACCAAATCAGTTTCTAAAGTGCATGTCTTGTTTTCTTAATTTCTTATTTCTTTTTAAAATTTTGTTTCTTTTTTAATAATGCTAATATATAAAGTTATTTGCTTTGTCTTACAACATACAAAAATTGTTACAAACTCACATAAATACTATGACCTATAATAATCCTCTTGAATGGAGTTTTAAGATTTCCTTGGGGACGCCTGGGTGGCTCAGTGGTTTGGCCTGCCTTTGGCCCAGGGCATGATCCTGGAGTCCTAGGATCAAGTCCAACATCGGGCTCCCTGCATGGAGCCTGCTTCTGCTTGTGTCTCTGTCTCTCTCTCTCCCCACCCTCCCTGTGTCTCTCATGACTAAATAAATAAAATCTTAAAAAAAAAAAGGATTTTCTTGTAGTCTCTTAATTATACTTGCAGAATGACTGATTTTTTTTTTCTCATTGTAGATTTTTGGAGGCTGTGTAGAGAGATAGGGATTTAGTCTGTGTTCATGTTCTAAACTGTGTGATTCCCCAAAAGCGCTATTGTTTGACCATGGGTGGTCATTGATTATAGCATTGATTACAGAAAATAACTTTAAGAAACTTCTTTATTTGGATATTGGAAAACAGACATCTAAGTAACTCATGGGTCAAAGAAAGAAATTTAATGGAATATAAGACTGAAAGATAAAAGCACTGAAATCTTGAGGGATGCTGCAAAATTCAGGGATAGTTATAATATCAATGACTATATTAGGAAACAGTTATGTCTACCATGGGATGGTGACACTCAGATCTCAATTACAGGGAGCGTAATTAACCCAGAACTCCAGTTGCTTGTACTCTGAAAACCAGGCAGTAAGATCATGCTTCCCACAGACTACTCTCAGCAGAGGGCGGCCTCCTTGCTTCTGGGAGATGGGACCTCCTCACTAGTGACTTTGACTTAAGAGCTCCTGAATGGCCTCATCTAACTCTCCTTGGACCACGCTGACATCTAAGATGATTCCATTCAATCTTCTCTCCTTTCCTCTCTCCACCCCTAAATCTAAGTCAGTCCTGTTTGCCATCCAGCTGCCCCCTGCCTCTCCTGACTCCTCCTCATTTTCTTTCATGCTCATTCTTCCTAATAAAACTATTGCCTTTTTAATCACACTATACAGCTGCTTGTTGGATACCCAGCATAACAGAATAACAATGACCAAAAAATTAACAAGCTAGTATTCTAGCAGAAAAAATAACAATAGGTGTAGAAAGAAGGAAAGATAGTATTAGTAATTAATAATATATTTAAAAAGTATAATAGAGATCATCAACAAAGCCAGAAGCTGATTCTTAAAAAAAGGAAAGAAAGAAAGAAAGAAAGAAAGAAAGAAAGAAAGAAAGAAAGAAAGAAAGAAAGAAAGAAACTGAAATGAAATGTAAGTAAAATTAACCAAGAACTATAATTAGGAAAAACTACTAATAAAAAAGGGACACAGCTTTAGATAGAGCAGAAATTCCACAAAGATAGGGAAATATTATGAAGGCATGATGCTAATAAAAAAATCTTACAAGAAATAAATTATTGACCAGAAAAATATAGCTTTATCCAGGATGACTCTTGTAGAAATAGAAAGCATGAATGGATTTAGAACATTATATAAAGTGAACTAAAAATTAATAAATTAAAACTCTACCCGTGATAAAACTCCAGTATCAAAATGCTGTGGTTAAGGTCTACCATGCAAAGTAATAATTTCAATATTCCAGAGAAGAAAAAGAGAAAAACATTTTCCAAACTTCTCCACTGTATTAGTTTAATGCTAATGTTGCGTCTAGACATGGATAATATAAAAAAGGAAAATCACAGTCATTCTCACACATAGATGTAGTGGCAAAAATATTAACCAAATTGAAGTAGTCTTAATATTACAGTGAAAAAAATGATTTATCACAGGAAAGAAAGGTATATTATATTATTAGATCATTTATTATGTAAATCAGCACATAGTAAAAGAAAAAATTAATTATGTGGTTATCTCAAAATTTACATAAAAATAGTTGCTACAACTTATTTCAAGATTTTCCAGAAAAACATCTTAGCATGGTAGAATCAAAATGGACTTTTACAACTTAATGGAGTAGCAAAATTTTAGAGCAAATATTTTATTTAATGATGGAGTATTAGAAACATGCTATCACTTTTATTTCCTTTTAGGGAGAGAGAGAGGGAGCTCAAAAGTGCATGGAGGATTGGGTAGGGAGAGGGATAGGGAGAGGGAGAAAGAGAATCTTAGGCAGGCTTCACGTCCAGCACGGAGCCAATGCAGGGCTCAATCTCATGATCCTGAGATCTTGACCTGAGCCAAAATCAAGAGTTGACGCTTAACCCACTGAGCCACCCAGGCATACCCCTGCTGTCACTTTTTTAAGATTCTACTCCAGATGACAAACAGTTCAACAGAAGAAGCAAAATAAATAAAATTATAAGAATTGGAAAAATACAAAATTATAATGATCACAGATGACATAATTATCTATTTAGAGTCCATAAAACATAATTCATGAAAGTTTAGAGATACTACTTGATATCAATTAAGTATTTATCACTAGCAAAAATTTATATTTGTATACATAAAAGTTATATATAGTATATATAATAAATGGAGCAATGTTTGTGCAATGATTGGTAGACCAAAGAAATAGGAGACCAGAATCAGAGCCATACGCAAATGGACATTTGATTTGTCAACAGATTTGTCACTACGTGCCAGTAATGAATAGAGGAGTCTGTACAAAGTACTGGCTTCAGACTAAAGATGAACGGAAGGAATTAACTTGCCTCATTATAATATTAATCTTTTAAATGAATGATCTAATTTTAATGTAAAAATATTATTGTGTTATTCTGGATTGATCAATAAGACAAACTAATTTTTATTCTTCACTATGTTTTTTTTTAAAGAATCCATCAATGTATCTCTTTGTCAAGTTTTCCCCAAAATCAGATATTAAAAAGCAGCAAGCATATTTAAAATATGAACGTGTTATACCACGTTCTTCTTGATGTAAAGTGGTGATTTAGGGGATGCTTGTAAATACTTGACACTATTTCATTTTTACATCATTGTTCTTTTCTATGATTTTCTCCTGTAAATTATATGAACGCTTTTTCCTCCTTTACAGCTCAGTGTTAATAATTAAAGTTAACTTTCTATTTTATCTGAACTATCAGAGTACATGCAATTAATCAGGACACCTTCTAGGTAAAATGATACTGAGAACTATCAAAATCTCTGAGAAGACAACTCTGGGGCCAAGAGAATTTGTCAATTTGTCTTTTTTTTTTTTTTTTTTTTTTTAAGAGAGAATGAGAGAGAGAAAAAAAGCAGGGATGGAGGGGCAGAGGGGGAGGGAGAGAGGAAATATCAAACTGAGCATGGAGCCTGATGGAGGGCTCAGTCTCACGACCCTAAGATCATGCCCTGTGCCAAAACCAAGAGTTGGACACTTAACCAACTGAGCCACCCAGGCGTCCTTGTTTGTCTACTTTTAAATTTACTTTTAGCAGAGATTTTGAAAATAAAAAAGGTCTACCTTTCATAGCTTGCTTAATTTCATCTTTCTTCTAGTGTATTCATTTTCCTAATGCAGATCTTGCTATGGATTGTGTGTTTACACAGCTTTTCTTAACGATAGAGCACAGTTGATGTAGGAAATCCATGGCAAAATTAAGTCCCATTAGACATCTTATATAAACCTCTGGTTCCTATTCTTATTGGAACAAGATCCACATTTAAACCCTCTATTGTGTTTCACTTCTCAAGTTCTAGAAGTACTGCTTCTGTAAAGTTCATGCCTGATCAAGTTTATAAGAAATCCACTGCAGCATATTAGAGCTCAGCAGGAGAGGTGCAGAAAAGCATCTTTTCATTGCTTTGTTTTTAAGCTATGGCTCTTCTCTGGCTGTTCTAAGGACATGCTCATAAAACAATTTTCTATGTTTAACATAACAGTGTGTTCATTCACATTTTTAAATCTTAACAGTTACTAGGATATTCATAGACGATTATTACATCATCTACATCATTTTTCAGTGATTCAGTGATATTTGCGTGTGAAATTTTGTAACACTAGTCAGGACTTTTTAGACTGCCTGGCTCTTGCAAAAACAAGGATCCAAAATACTCAATTTTTACTTGTGAAACCTATTAAGTTTTCTCTGCCAGAGTATAAGTAAAGTCTTTATAAAAGTATTTTTCTTGTCATTCTAATATATATTGATTTATTTATACATAGATGCGTTGTTCTTTTGTAATTTACTTGCATTGTCTTTAATTCATGTGTTTTTGCCTCCTTTTTTAAAATTGAAGTATACCTAACATAAATTGTTTTATTAAGGTCAGGTGTACAATATAATAAATCAAGTATTCTATACATTACTCGATGCTCATCACAGTGCACATACTTAATCCCCTTAATCTGTTTCATTCTTCCCTCACCAACCTCCCCTATGGCAACCATCAGTTTGTTCTCTATATTTAAGAGTCTGTATTTTTTTTTTGTTTGTCTCTTTTTCTTTTGTTACTCATTTGTTCTATTTCTTAAATTCCACAAATTAGTAAAATTGTATGATATTTGTCTTTTCTTGGATGACTTATTTTACTTAGCATGAGACCCTCTAGCTCCATCCATGGTGTTGCAAATGTGAAGATCTCATGCATTTTTGTGGCTAATATTCCATTGTATATGTGTATATATATGTATATGTACCTCCTTATCAATTCCTCTATTGATGGGCACTTGGGTTGCTTTTATATCTTGGCTATTGTAAATAATGCTCCAATAAACGTAGAGATGCTTTATCTTTTCAAATTAGTGTTTTAATTTCTCATGGGTAAATACCCACTAGTGGAATTACTGGGTGATATGATAATTCTATTTTTAATTTTTTGAGGAGTCTCCTTACTATTTTCCATAGTGTCTCCACCAGTTTGCATTCCCTTCAGTTGTGTATGAGGGTTCCTTTTTCTCTTCTTTTTTTTTTTTTTTTTGAAAAAGAACTGTTAATTTGTACTTTATTAAAATTTATAACTTTTGCTACAAAGACACTATTAAGATAATTGAAACACAAGCCAAAGATCAGTAAGAAATATTTATAAAACATACATCTGATATAGAGTGAATATCCAAAATATGAAAAAGTCTCTTTTTAAAAAGTATTTTTATTACGCTTTATTTTTTGAAGAAGCTTTAGTAACCACAAAATCTAAAGTATAGAGATTTATATCTCCCACTCCACATATGTGTAGCCACCCCCCATTATCAAATCTCTCACAGAATAGCACAGTGTAACAACTGATGAACCTACACTGACACAGAATTATCTCCCAAAGCCTGTAGTTGACATTAAGGTTCAGTATTGGTGTTATACATAATAAAGATTTGGACAGATAATTAATGTATCCATCATTATGGTATCATATACAGTATTTTCACTGCCATAAAAATCCTCCGTCCTCTACCTACTTATTCTTCCCTATCTTCAACCTGTCCTTTTACCTCCTGCAACTTCTAAAAAACACTAATATTTTTCAGTCTTTCTATGGTGCTTTTTTTCCAGAATGCCTTGTCGTTGGAATCACACAGGATGAAGTCTTTTCAGATTGGCTTTGTAGTAATATGCATTAAGATTTCTTCATGTCTTTTCTTGGCTTGATAGTGCCTTTCTTTCTTGGGCTTTATAATATTCCATTGTCTGGACACCCTTCAATTTATCCCTTCAGCTACCAAAGGGCATCTTGGTTGCCTCAAGTTTTGGCAGTTATGAATAAAGCCACAGCGAACATCCTAGTGCAGGTTTTGGGGTTTTTAATTTTGTTTTTTTTGTGTGTGTGCAGATTTTTATGTGGATGTAAGTTTGTAACTTTTCTTACTAAATACCAAGGAGCATAATGATCACTAGATAGTATGATAAGAATATGTTTAATTTTGCAACAAACCGCCAAACTCTCTTTCAAGGTGACCATATTTTTTACATTCCCACCAGGAATGCATGAGAGTTCATGTGGCTCCAACAATCTCACAAGCATTTGGTGTTGTCAGTATTTGGATTTTCACCATTCTAATAGGTGTGTAGTGGTATCCCATTGCTTTCATTATCTATTATCTATAGATCTTGGGCTCATTTTCAAATGCATTGTTTGTTTCCTACTGTTGAATTTAAAGAATTCTTTGTGTATTTTGGATAACAGTCCTTTATCAGATATGTTTCTTGCAAATATTTTCTTTCAGTCTTAGGCTTGTCTTCCCATTCTCCTGACATTGTTTTTCACAGAGCAGAAATTTTTAATTTTAATGGTCTATTTTACTAATTATTTCTTTCGTGAATCATGCCTTTGGTTATGTTTCTAAAAAGCCATCACCAAATCCATGATCATCTAAATTTTCTCCTGTATTTTATGTCATCTATGAAGTTTTACAGTTTTGTGTTTTACATTCTGGTTGGTGATCCATTTTGAGTTAATTTTTTAAGGGTGTAGTGTCTGTGCCTAGATTATTTCTTTTGCATGTGGATTCCTCTTCTTTTATTTAACTTTGTCACACGTTTTATTTCAAATTATTTCTAGGGATCTTTATGTTTAGAAACTATTCATAGATTTGAAATGAAATTAAAGGGATGCCTAGATGGCTCAGCAGTTCAGCTTTTGCCTTTGGGTCAGGGCATGATCCCGGGGTCCTGGGATCGAGTCCTGCATTGAGCTCCCTATATGGAACCTGTGTCTCCCTCTGCCTATGTCTCTGTCTCTCTCTCTGTGTCTCTCCTGAATAAATAAATAAATAAAATCTTAAAAAAATAATAAAATAAAATTAAAGTAACGAAAATCCATGTGACATTGCCCATTACTAAAATCATTTATTCTCTTGACTTTTGGTAAAAGATGGTGTAAGCTATCACTGAGCTGTATGTAACTCTGAACAGGTGAGAAGTAGACTTTAATTTAGGAAAGAGTTTATCCAATTCTTTTTTGTTATTTTTTAAAAAATATTTATTTATTTGAGAGAGAGAGAGAGAGAGAGAGCAAGAGCAGGGTGAGGGGCAGAGGAAGAAGCAGACTCCATGCTGAGCAGGGAGCCCAATGTGGGGATCCATGCCAGGACCCTGGGATCATGACCTGAGCTAAAGGCAGATGCTTAGCCGACTGAGCCACCCAGGTGCCGTCTTATTTGTGATTTTAAGACTTAGAGAAAGAATGTTAAAAGACCCCGGGGTGGGTTGACACCAGTAATATGTGAATCAACTTTTTACTGTGAGTCAATAGAATTGCTTTTCTTTTGAGTAAATTTTCTGTTAGAGAAAGATGAACAATATTCAAAACTCCAAAATATATCAAAAGAAAATATATAGTACAATGCCCTCAGAATGTGATGGGTACTACTGCAAAGGGATATACATATATTAGCAGGTATCTGTTAGCATGGTGTGGATATAATTAGCTCAGGATTGGAATCAGAGAGGAACTTTAGGTAAGCCATAGGTTGGATTCTTTGCCTACCTTGAGAATTGCTTCTACCCTTAAGGACCCCACTTTCTTCACGGCAGCAAGTACAAATGTACAGGATTATTGTAAGGATAAGAAATAACCTATATAACTCTTTACCAGAAATATATATTACCCTCAGTAAAAGAGTAATAATCTCATACTGCTAGGAAATAGCAAGCTTCCTGCCTTTTACCTCTTACTTCCAAAACCTCAGTTTGTGATGTGATTTTATGGCTGACTTGTCTAAAATGAAAATTCTGAATGTTTGCAAATATATTATTGGAATACCCTGTGGTTTTAGATGACTCTTCACTAACCCGCAGAATGCCACATAGTACACTCTGTTGGGGGTTTTCTGTTGGGGGGGAAGTTTTGTTGGGGGGCTTGACAATGTCCATTTACCAAATGATTGTCATCTTGATAAAAATATAAAAAATTAATATACTATTTTCATCTGTCAGTATTTAATTCAGCTGTTGATATGTTTTTTTTCCTTTAGAAAACAAACATCACATGAAATACTGAGTTTAGAATAAATACAAATAATATAATTTCTGCCTCATAAGACTAGGCTCTAGGAAATATTTTCTATATTTTATAAATGAAAAATGGAGGCTTTCAGGATAAAGGAATTGGGATTCAACTGTAGGTCATTTTACTGAAAGGGTCATTCACCTGCCACAAAATGCAGTGGAGCTATGCCAAGATCAGTGAGTTAAGAGTAAATCTGAGAAATCCTACTGGTGTTAGGCATAGTAAGCTAAATAACTGGCCCTTCTAAGATGCTTTCTTAATTTTGCTTTTTGTCTAATTGAAATATAGGAAGGCTGTTTCCTAGACTACCATTGTGCACTTTCTTCTTCCTTCAACAGTATTTGTAGATCACTTCCATAGCATGTGTTAGGTCCCAGGCCGATGAACAAAATGGCACAGCTCTGGTTTCATAAACTTGCATTCTAGTATTATACTGATTAGAATCTTTGATGTTCTCTCAATAACAAGCAGCAATAACATCAGGTGAGTAGATTAAAATGTTTAGAGATGGCCTCATATTCTATCTTTAGGAATAATCACAATATTACATTTTCCACAAGCAACTCAAATGATTCTTAGGTTCACACTTACTTTCAAGAACCACTGCCTGCTTGTCTAGATTTCATATTGTACTCTATCCCACACCTAATATTTCATGATAGAACTCTTGGCTCTTAATAATGTTCAAACCCATTTCCTGCTTCCTTTATTGGAACATTCTTGCCTTGATTCTGTTTCTTCCTTCTTAAACTTCAGGTTTCAGCTTACATATTATTCCTCTAAGAAACCTCTGATTGCTTAATTTATTGCAGATGTTTCTCATCGCACTCAGGGAGTTTCATTCTTCATGAGTCTCTGCCCAATCTATACTTATATATTTATTTGTATTTTGTCAATAGAATATTCCAAGCTTCTTATGTAAGAGGTAATAATATTTGTTAAACACCTGAATAGTTATTTGGGTGTTTACATATTTTTCACAATATTTAATATGCATAACATGAGAAATCATTAACTCAACAAATATTTTACTGAACTCTTAGGATAATATATTTTTACATTAAAAATTTTAGAAAACATTTTTTTTCAATAATTCCCATATTACATGAAATTTAATTAACAATAGTACCCACTATTAGTTAAAATTCATAGTATAGTAGAGTTAGAATTAGAACATTTTAGGATTTTCTCTTGATCACTAAAAGCAAATTAATGGAACTCCATTTCAATTTGATATTACTATTAAAATTGCTTACAATAAATTCTGGAAGCTTAAAGTAGCACCTGATTTTTATTTTATTTTTAACTTGCATTCAGTTGAATGCCTTTCTTTTTTTTAAGATTTATTTATTTATTTTGGAGAGAGAAAGCATGAACACATGAGCTGGGGGAGGGGCAGAGGGAGAGAGAATATTGACCAAATTTCCCACTGAGTGTGAGCCTGATGGATTTCACAACCCTGAAATCATGACCTGAGTGGAAGTCAAGAATCTGACGCTTACTGACTGAGCCACCCATATACCCCTCAGTTGAATGGCTTTTCATGTAGTAGATTTTCATATGATTCTTGGAAAAGAATAACCTGATAAAAAATTTTATAAAATGAGAAAAGAAATAAAACTTTTATATTTATGATGTTCCAATTTCTACAGAACCTTTACTTTTTTGCTGTGTCGTGTATACATAAATTTATGAAATAATTGCTGTGTCAATAAACTACAAATAGAAAATAATAAGACATCATTATTTAAGATTTCTGTTACAACTGTTATAATTATTACTTTTTATAAATTATTTTTTTTAAAGATTTGGAGTTTATTCATTAAAATTATCTGTTACTTATTTAAGACCTTAGTTCTACCTGTTATCTGTTATCAGGTATAAAATTGACTTAAGCAATTTCTTTTAAATGCCTATAATTTTACAAAGCCTTGACATAGCATATTTGTCCTTGGCCAGAAATACATATATTTTCCTAAAATTAATTTTTTATCACCAAGTTAATGACTTTTTGTTATAGCTTTATTATTTTCATTCTGATAAGTGATGTGATGATAGTCAAAATGTTTAAGCATTAATCTTAATAATTAAAAAAATGACATGTTGGTAATTGGATTTTGAAATACTATTTTCACCTCATATCCCCAAATAGATACCCCACATGTTAAACCACATCATCTGAAATGTGAACTTTGAGGTGCCTGGGTGGCTCAGTCAGTTGAGTGTCTGACTTGATTTCAACTCAGGTCATGCTCTGAGAGTCCTAGGAGCAAGCCCCACATCAGACACTTTGCTCAGCAGAGATTCTCTCTCTCCTCCTGCCCCTCCTCCCTTGCTCATATGCACCCTCTCTCTCTCTCTCTCTCTCACCCTCTCTCTAAAATAAATCTTTGAAAATAAAATAACATACCTTAGTTTATTATATTTAATTGATAAACAAGATCTAGTTCCAAGAATGTAATTTTTGTTTCCTGCATTTTAGAAGCGAGAGCTTCTCTGGTTTGGAAACATAATATTTTCTACAATAATGGTACAATTTCATGTATATGAGAAAACAGATTTTAGAAATTTTTTAGCCAAAATCCATTTCCAAAGATATTTTGAAATCTAATATTTTCCATTTTTTTTAAGTCTTAACATTTTAAGTTGCTTTTGATTCAGTTGATTTCTCTTTTAGAATTTAAAATGTCATTGAAAAATACTTTGTAATGGTCTAATACTAATCAACACTTTGCAGTCAGGCCATTTGAAACAACTATGTAAAAATAGATAATTTCCAATTTTTATCCTTAACTGTTTAACGTGTCTCATATTTTAAATATGTTACATAGTTTGCAAGGCATTTTGAATAATTGACTTTATTTGGTCCCTATAATTCCACAAATTTGGTGGGTCTGGTGTTCTCAATTTTATTTAAAAACAGGAACAGAAAGAGGAAACATTTTGTTCGGAATCAGCCAATGAGAAAGTGACAGAAACAGGACTAGGTTCTACTTGCTTATTTACTGGAAAGAATGGCTTCACCATACAGATCTATGCCATAAAATTACCTTGACATTTGGATATACGTATGCCCAAATATATCGGAGAAATACCTATATAATTATTTTTCCCAAATTATATTACCACAGTGTTTCTTCTCTAAGTAGAATATTGCTATGCAAAGTGTTTTCCTGTCAATTTAATTAACTTCACTTTTCACAAACTCTGTCACATTGGAGAATAAATTGTTCATACTGGGGAGATGAAGTTACCAGTCTGAGCTTACCCACCGAATCAATGGTGAAGTCAAGGTTAGAATTCAGAGCTCAGGATTAGAATTTAGAGCTAAAAGAGCTACTAATCATTTCTGCTTACAATATCCTGAGTAAGAAAAAATAATCATAACAGACCAATGTAATTCAATCTCACTATAATGAGCAAACATTTAAACACAATAAAACTGCATAATATAAACCCATTTGCTATTGCCTCTTTAGAATCTAAATATAAAAATGTTAGAAATAAAAACTGACCCAGGGGGACATAAAAATTAAACTAAATCCATTAAATCAAAACTTCTAGAGGTGGGTTCTAGTCACTGGTAATTATAAACATCTCCCCAAGAGAATCTCATGTGTAACCTTGGTTAGGAACCATGGGGTGAAAGTAGAGGTAAACAAAGTTTGTCTGTAGGAGGCTAAATAGTAATTGAGGCTTTGCTGGTCATACCGCCTCTATCCCAACAGTCTCTATCCCAGCAGTTCAACTCTGTCACTGTTAGTGTAAGAACAGTCATATAAGCAAGATGTAAACAAATGAATGCAGCTGCATTCCAATACAACTTTATTTGTGACATTGAAATTTGAATTTTATATAATGTTAATGTATCTATAAGAGTATTCTCTTTTTTTCAACCATTAAAATAACGCCAATATTATGGGATCTATTAAAATAGATGAGTCAGATTTGGCCCCCTGGCCATGGTGGCCAACCTTTATTCCCTGGAAATCCAATTAACCACTCACTCACTGTGTGTGTGACTATATTTTATGGTATTCCAATTATGGAATGTATAATATTCTGTTACATTCACTTGTCTTTGTTCTCAGTGACTAACATAATATGTGGAACTCGAAAGGTATAGTAAATAAATACATAAACCAGCGAATGAATACATGAAGTATATCCATGCAACCAGAATTGCCCAAGAAATTATTTTGTGCCTTCTCAATTGATAAATGTTCATCATTTAAGTGGAAATTGTTGGCAGAGTACCATTGTTTTTCACTTGACATACTTATTTGACAAATATGGGCTATATGGTTTT
The DNA here is from genome assembly GCF_053574225.1 of Canis aureus. NCBI lineage: Eukaryota > Metazoa > Chordata > Mammalia > Carnivora > Canidae > Canis > Canis aureus. The sequence continues at coordinate 9,569,867 of NC_135611.1, read as the reverse complement.
AGAAATAGTCTCATGAACCAAGAGGAAAGGTATGTTTATCTAAGGCATGGCCTGGTCTTAGGACCTTTGTGTTGTTTGCAAATTTTCAGACAAATCCAGTTTTCGTTTTAAAAATTATATAAATGTATGTATCTGTGAACCTTCCATAGTGGGTTGTTTTTGTTTTTGTTTTTGTTTTGCAGGGTGCCTTGCCTTTTAGCAATTACCAATGCTACATGTTGCCTCTCTGTGTTTTCTTTGTTTAGCTAGAGAGATTGCAGGCTGAAAATATCTCAGAGTGGGACAAGAGGGAAATGCTTGAAACAGAAAAACAAGGACTGGAAAAAGAAAATAGAAGGCTAAAGGCCCAGGTGAAAGAAATGGAAGAGCTCCTGGATAGGAAAACTAGATTAATTTCAAACTCTCAAGGTCCTGATTTCAAGACGTCACAAATTGAACTGCAGGAGAAAAGCAAGGTACTGGTGCTCCTTGGAAGCAAATGTTCTCACTCACTATTCGTGCTTCCCTGATGCTCAGTAGATGCTGCCTTCACTTCCACCCACCTCCAAATCTGAACATTTCCTTTCTATTTAACATCTGATAGCTTGCTCTCTTTCTCATTGTGAGGTAGAATAACATTGTTCATGAATATGAAAACAGAGTGTAACCAGTTTTGTATGAAAATGTTACAATACGACAAACTTGACAGTTCCAAGCTTTTCCAAAAGGAAGAAAAAAGTGAAGGGATGGACCTTTGTGGTTTTTGTTTCCTTTTATAGTTTTGTCTCAGTATTTTTCAAGCAATTGATCTTATTTCTCAGTAAGTATATTTCTCGATTAGTTTGAACAACTGTCTAATAAGCATTTGTCAGCAGCGATAGTATCTGCATAAACAATTCAATTCAGTGGAAGTTTACTCCTCTGGTTCTTTTCAGAAAAATTTTCAGAAAAATTATTTTTGAGTCATTTCAATGCCTCATGTTGCAAATACCTTTTATAGCCTATAGAACAAATACTAAAACTAGAATTAAATTCAGAATCTGACTTTGAGAACTTCAAATTGCAATTGTTTTATCCTAAAGCCAATAGACATAATTACTGCATAGATGGGATTTTTAAAAATAAATAGTTTTTAGATTTTAAAAATAATCTCTTAATGGTGCAATTTGTGTGTTTTATTGTCAACATGCTGAAAAACATTTACATCTTGTTTCTATTTCTTCCATTAAAGTACGTATAGTGGGCAGCCCGGGTGGCTCAGCGGTTTAATGAGCAGGTTTAACACCTTCGGTCCAGCGTGTGATCCTGGAGACCCGGGATCGAGTTCAGATCAAGCTCCTTGCATGGAATCTACTGCTCCCTCTGCCTGTGTCTCTGCCTCTCTCTCTCTCTCTCTCTCTGTGTGTGTGTGTCTCATGAATAAATAAATAAAATATTTTAAAAAATAATGTATAATATCTTAGTGCACAATTCTATTATTTCACTCTATCTTGTTAACAGTGAATTAAAAGTGTGTTTGATAAGCTCATATTTTTTTAAATTATATAAGTAGTTCATACTCATATGAGTCCTAAAAGCTAAATGGCCAAAAAAAAAATTGAATTCCATATCACTTTTCTTTATTCTTTGTGATTCTAGGGATTAATTGCATATGCAAGATTCAATTGCATTGGTGTTCTGTGACTTGTCAGTACAGATATCTAAAGTGAAATATTATAGTCAGTAATCCTAATTTTCTATTATATGGATTCAGAAACCAGCCATAATAGTATATTTGATTCTAACATATACAACTGATAAATCTGTAGAGATGTTTTTATACAGATTTCTACTTGTGGGAGAACAGAATTATTTCAATTATGAAACAAGTTTTGATCATCAAAATACCTGTTTGCATTTGAGTCACTGGAACAGAACAAGTTTTTCTGTTACACTCTGTATCACTTACTGCGGTAGAAGCTGGGTGATGTGAAGATTAATGAATCATTATCCCTGCCCAGAATGGGCTTAAAGTCTATATGGGGAGATAAACACATAAATTATTATCAGTAGTACATTATGATAAGGCTAATAAAATAGAATGAGAATATGTATGGAATAACTCATTCAATTTCATTTTGATTCCTATCTAGTTACATCAAAATATTATAACTTAAAATATGTCAGTTAAGAAATATGAGGGTTGAATGAGGACTGTTTGGAACTGGTATATACATCAATTGGCATGTCCTGTCAACAGGGCACAGGGGCCACACCTGGTCTCTTTGGGACAAGTGTAGTTCTTCAGCTTAGAACTAAACAGAAGTTGGAAACTGAGAAGATTCTGGAAGGCCTGACCAAACCAGTGGATGTGTTCATAAGTCAGAAAACTATCCCTTAAGTATATATTATCTTGATGACCAGGAAGAGGTGTTGGTGATTCCAATGCTCTTCATTAGGATTCAGACTTACCCTTGAACCAAAATAATTACTTATCATAGTGCAGCTACAGGTCAAAATCCTTCGTTCCACAGAGACCCCCACTGGGATTGAGATTCAAATGTCCCCAAACACCAAATGAATCAAAGCTGCAAATAAAATATGCCTAAGTCCAGAGAATACTGTAGATTTTATTATAACATGAAGCCAAATTGTAGTTTTAATATTTTTAAATAAAAGCTATTTATATGTATATAATTACACATATAAATATCATATAGGAGTATTCTGTGTATATAGGTATATAATTACCATATAGAAGCACCATTTACTTATGTGAAAATAAGTTCTATATATGAGTAACACTTATATATAGGTGCTGACATAGAAGTGCCAAAACAGTAACTACTCAATTATCAGTCTCTAAAAGAGGTGTTAAGTCTCTTACTGTGTTATCTTTATATCCAATCACATTTAACAAATATCTGTGACAGACACGGAATTGCCTGCTATTCACAGAAATCTCCATATCAATAAATTGTGTTAATTTCTTGAACTTTAATGTTTTCATTGTTCAATGACTTTTTAAAAATAAATCCTTATTTATACAGGAAGGGAAGAATTTCACATACATATTTGAAATACATAGTGCTATATTTTGCATATATTTGGCTTTCATATTATAGGGAATAAATTTTTAAATTTTCATTTTAAATGGCACTATTGCGGCACCTGGATGGCTCAGTCAGTTAAGCATCTGCCTTCTGCTCAGGTCATTGTCTCAGGGTTCTGGGATCAAGCCCTGTGCCAGGCTCCCTACAGAGTCTGATTCTCCTGCTGTTTCACAACCCTTCCCCATACACACACACACACACACACTCTCTCTCTCTCTCTCTCAAATAAATAAAATAAAATCTTAAAAAAATAGTGTAAAGTACACTATTAATTTAAGGACAAAGATTCTCCTTAGCATGAATAATTGCATCACACGAATCTCCATCTTGTTGTTGCTTTTATGTCCTATGTTAAAGCTATGTGTGCATCAATCTTTTACAATTAAACATACAGCAGCATGCACCTGAACTTTTAATTAAGAAAGTTACTAGGTTAGAAAATTACTAATCAGTAAGAATACTTGAGAGGTGGGACCATGCCTATGAGAGGTACAGGGAGAAGGAAGTTCTGAGACAACTTGGTAAATTGTGTGATTAAGAAAAGGACATCTTCACAAAGGGGTGGTGAAAAGAAAAAGAAAACAAAACTTTAAGGACTTCATGAATTCTGATCTCTTTCTGAGGTTTTACTTCCACCTTCCTTCCTCCCTTTGTTCACTTCCAGGAACTTTTAGGAGGACAGAGAGAAGAGGAGAGAAGAGAGGAAAAAAGAAGACAAATGAGGGACAAGGAAGGGAAAAGTGAAGTTTGTGCCCATGATAGAGAAGACAACAAAATAAACTGGGAACAAACACAGATAAACTAATATTTATCACAATATGTCCTTGTTTTGCTGTAATGGAGAAAAGTAGAATCATAATTCCCAACCATTTTCCTAGATATGATTCCTGTCCTATCAATGATGATTTACTTTATTTCCTTTATCAAGTGACAGATTTTTGTACTTAGAAAGCTTTAATTAACTCTATTGTTATGCAGTGTATGTATTCTCCATTCCAAATAAGACTTCTTCAAGTGAAAAGTTATTGGATAAAGCTGTCAGTGTTCTACTGGGTAAAGCCCCATGAACTAGTCAACATGCCTCTCATGAAGTTTTTTGGAGGCTTGTTTTCTTAAGTCATTCTGGCAACTGAACTCCTTCCTTCAGGTCACACAATTGGTCATTTTCAGAAAGTTAATGTGACAGAGTGGTAATTGATGTGTCTCAGGAAAATGATGAATTAATCTAAAAGTGGAAAGGCCATCAAAGTCAATTCCTAATGAATTTACTTTTCTGATAGTGTCCATTCCTTGAATAGGAATGACATCACATTTATTTTGTTTAGTAACTTTACCCTTAGAAATATTTTATTTTCATTCAGATGTTTAGTAGGCAAACCTATGGATTTATTAACTTTTCTGCATTCACTATTTCTCTTTCAAAACCTTCTTTGCTCATAACATTTTTGAATAATTTAAGAATAAAAATAATACCTATTCTTATACTGTTATAAAATAGTAATAATTTAAATACAGAATAACATAATTAGATAGGGTCATTTCAAGTTTTCTTTTAACTATTCTTATGTTGCTTTGCTTTCCAAGGTACACCAGAAATTTTAATTTTTGACATAGTGATTATTTTGGATATCTGGAAATTTTTAACCCTTTCATATGTGAAATGTATTTTGTGTATAAAAATGAAAATAATTCATTTTTCTTTGAGGCAAAACACTAAGCTACCTGTGGATGTCATTATGAATTGATAATTTAGCTATTTCATGAAAATTAGAAATGCATCCTGATTTTGTATACATTTTAACAAAAGTGAATGGGATTGCATGGGTTGAGCAGAACAATGTTCTTTTCCCCAAGAATTTCTGAAATTACCAGAGATAGATTCTTAAGTACCGTTTATGAATGTCATAAAGAGGTATCTACTGAGAGTTCCCGTGGGATTGAAATAAATCAATATACTACACAATAGGGTGACACTTTCTCTAATATAATATGACTGCCCTCACTCACCCTTAAATATACATATGCTTGCATGCACACAAATGTACATGCACATACATACAATGAGTTGATTTTTTATAAATAAACTCTAAAATAGGAATTTTATTTTTTCTGTTTTGTGATTCTCCACCAGAGAGAAGGTAAGATTTTGTATATATGAATCCTTATTTCTAGGGATATATTATCACGAGATGGGGTTTCACTTTTTCACAAATGCAATCATAGCTTATTAAATAAAATTAAATTTATTAAATTAAAATTATGAATAGTAAATCAACTACTACAGTGTTTGGCACACCTTCATAAATATGTGCTAGATATATAAATAAATGAATTTATGTTCCATTTTCATTATTTAAATTTCATTATTTAATTAAATATTTAATTCTTCTACTTTCCTATTAATTCTATGTTAGAGGGCAATAGGTCTATAAGGCTGTTGGAGGCTTATAATATCCTTCAAAATCTCTTTTCTGTATAGCAGATCAATGATATTTTGTCTGATAGCCAATTAAAACCAAGAGGCAAATTTTGACATTTAGGTCACTTATATTTTGCAGATTTAGAAACTTCATGAAATTTTGTATTATAAATTGTGACATTCAGATATGAAATTATATCATTTTCTGTTTGATGTGTCTAGCATGCTACTAATAATCCACTATATTATTGCAAAATGATTGGCAGTTCACATAGCTGTTATCGGTTGATTTATATTAGCTTGATTTAAAGCAATGATAAAGACATAATATTTAGTTTCTTACTTAAAATGACAAAACACTATGGTTTTAATACTTCTTTAAGACTAAAGCAAAAATTCAAATTAAAAATAAAATTATAAGATGAGGGAAAAACCCATAGGTTGGTGCCTTTACAAGAGAGACTCCAAAGAGCATCTGTATTAGTAATCAGGGAAAGTGGTAACCACTAAATGTGTGACCGAACACATCTGTAACAGGAAAATGGGGCCTGAAGTTAGAGGATGAAAGAATAAACTCCTATTCTGGTCTGTGCTCAATATTTCGGACCAAATAATACTCTTTGTACTTTAGTTTCCTCATTTTTAAGAAAAGAATCTGGAATAAATAGCTGAGATTCTCCCAGCACCAAAATGCCATTATCCTATTATGTTTTCCAAAATTTAGCCACTAGGTTTAAATAAAAGCACTAATTTGGGTTCATGAGGACAATGTACTGTTTCTTTAGAGTTTCAGTTTATTTTCACTAAAATAGCTGTTGGCTCTTGATACAGCTTAGCGTACTCTTTCCACTTGCTGGATTTATTTCTTTTTAATTCATGCAGTTAATTTAATACGGTTGTTGACATAATTGAGAGATTTTTCATTTCATATTCCTCTGCTACTGCCCATCACTTTCTGTTTCCCTATCATTTTATTTTGCTTAATTTAATGGTATTTAAATCCCTACAGCATTTGGCAGCCTTTCTAATTCTCTCTAAATTCTAGGAAAACAGAGGAAAGGAAGCATCAATACATCAGTAACTAACAATAATCATCTCTTTGCTTTTTAACCAACTTTGACTTAATTTTCATAGTTCCACGTGTGTGTGTGTATGTGTATGTGTGTGTGTGTGTGTGAAGGTGGCCCTATTTTAGTGTAACATGAATAGGAAGTCAATTAAATTACAAATCACATTCACATTTCACGTTCAGTTCCTTTGCTAGCATTCTGTTATTCCATGTATGTTCAGTAGAATTCACATGGTAGAGAGAAGGAATTCAAAAATAGATTAGATGTTCTTACCTCTTAAAGCAATGTTTCCTGAAGTTGGATCCTGGTCCTACTGTACCAAATAGGGTGCTTTCCTAAAATGAAAATTCCAAGTTAATAGACATGTAACTTGGGAAGTAGCAATGTATATATTTTTAAAAAGTAGCTAGGTATCCATTAGACTGATGAATGGATAAGGAAAATGTGTTTTTTCTCTCTATATATATACACATATATAAGTGTGTACGTATATATATATATATATATATACACACACACATGATAATTTTATATATAATATTTATCATGATTATATATATATAATAGAATATTACTCAGGCATAAAAAATGAAATCTTGCCATTTGCAGTGATATGGAAGGAGCTAGAGACTATTATGCTAAGTGGAATAAATCAGTCAGGGAAAGAAATGCCATATGATTTCACTTATATGTGGAATTTAGGAAACAAAACAAATGAGCAAAAGGGGAAAAAAAAGGATATAGAGAGGCAAACCAAGAAACAGACTCAACTACAGGGAACAAACTTATGGTTAACAGAGGGGAGGTTGTAGGGGATGGGTAAAATAGGGGATGGGGATTAAGGAGTGCACTTGTGATGAGTGACAGGTGTTCTAGTGAAGTGTTGAATCACCATATTGTACATTTGAAACTAATATTATGCTGTATGTTAACTGGAATTTGAATAAAAATTAAAAAATTATTTTAACAGCCAATAAATAAAAATAAAATATTGATAGATTCAGCCAAAATCTCAAAAAACAAAAAACAATGATTTTTATATCCACTAAAACTTGGAAAACTACAAGTCAACACACAGTGTTTTCAAAATATATTATAATCCCCTTTAAATGATTTTAGGTTATTTCTGATTTTGCATTATTGAATAGTGTGTGTGTGTGTGTGTGTGTGTGTGTGTGTGTGTGTGTAACTTTAGTGATTAGGGTAAATATCTTTTGTTAATGATAATATCAAGTTACTTTTGAGAATGTTTTTTTTCAATTCATAGTTAATTTAAATAAATACCACAAGTGTCTATTTCACTAATGCTGGAAACTCTGGTTCTCTGTGCTGGAGGCAAGTTGATGGTTATTTTGGTGGCATGTCCTTGACAACATGGGGAAAGAGTAGGGAAATGTGAAAGGTCTGCTATGCCAACGTGAGGCAGGTGTAGGGGAACAGTAGCATATGGAGAAATAATTAGCTGGCTGAGTCTGTATTACAAGAATAATTTTACCTTAAGCCAGTTAAAATTAATTATCCTACCTTAAGCCAGATAGAATTAATTCAATTTCTCCCAAAGAAACTGTTTATTTGGCACAATTTGGGTGGACGTAGCTGGAATGTTTTTTACTCACATTAATGAGCATTTCATAATTAGAACTATGTCCTTTGGCTCTGTATACAAACAGGAAAAAAAAAAAGAAAAAAATTAGATTCACAAAATTTTAAAGCCCAAATCTGTCCTACCCTCCAGATAATTTTCTGGGTTTTAGTATTTTCTGATTTTATATTTGAATGAGTCACTGCTTATTAGCTTAACTTGCACCATATGAGGAATGCCTTTTTCATTCTTTATATTAGATTTGTCTTATCCACTTTTTGCTTATTAGCATGTCATTCATTATAAGAAAAAGTTTATTTCAGTTTTTTTATTTGTAATGATTGTAAAGGCAGTATCAGCATTTTGTTTTTTCAAAACTAGATAAAAAGGTTTTCAATGTTTTCTGTGATGAAGCAATATGAGTGTTCAAATGGTACAATTCATCCCATCAGAAGAAGAATATTAAGACATAATTTTATAAAAGGTGAAAGGTATTTATTATATGTTAAAAAATTCATTTAAAGTCAGGTAACATTTACGCTTTAATGTGTTTGTTGATTAATTCAACAAACATTTGCTGAAGTCAGAGTTTGGTTTTAAGTATCAAAAAACACATAAATAACATAAGTATGTAATACAAGGAATCTGATGACTTAGGACTTGGAAGTAAACTCCGCACTTGATGTATAGGAATGACCCCTGTTGGATCACCGCAGAACAGGTCTAATTAAATGGGTTCCTCGGAGAAGGTATCAGGAAGGGACAGCTTTCTGTGACACAGTTCCATCCTTGCCTCCATGATCACTCTACCTTACCTACAAGATGGGGATAGAAGACACCCTATGCCTGGGCCTGCCAACTCTATAGTTTCTTACTGCCACTCTTCCCACTCTGAGATCAGCTCCAATTTCAGGCCTTGCTTGAGCACATTTCTTTTCATCCTCTAAGGCCTATCTGGAGCTCCCGCTGTAAGAGATTCAAAGAAATGTAGATGTTTAGTAATACAAGAGGAAAAACTAGAAGAAATCTGGAACAAATGTTGAGATAGTCAATCTATATTTCAGACACACACAGTGTAGATAGGGGATATAAGGGTGGCAAGACACACAATTTAACAGCTGTCCTTAGGAAAAGTACAGTCAAATCAAATCATCAACGAAGCAGTCTATAATGGCAACTGTGTCAAATGCTGAAAATTAGAAGATTTATGGCATTGCTTCTCCCTGAGAAATGACTATTCAGATTTTGGTCAGAAAGAAGAAAGGAAGTCATGACCTGGAGAGGTGTCGTATAAGAGCATTCCATACCAAGTGAATAAGTGCAAGGGCTTATTTGCTTTGGTTGAAGCTTGGGGAAAACAAGTGAAGTCTACGAATTTTTGTTTTGTTTTGTTTTAAAGATTTTAATTATTCATAAGAGACACAGAGAGGCAGAGACATAGGCAGAGGGAGAAGCAGGCTCCCCACAGGGATCCTGATGCAAGACTCAACCCCAGGACCCCAGGATCACGACCTGAGCTAAAGGCAAATGTTCAACCACTGAGCCCTCAGGTTCCCCAAGCCTACTGATTTTCAAAATCCTTGAGTATGTGAAGTCAAGGAGAGAAATGGCTTGGGGAGAGATATTTGGAAGAAAGCTGAAGTTCTAAGGCTCTAAAACCTATATCTACTACTTCTCAGGTCCATGGCTTGGTGATGGAGCTCCAAGGACTGATCTGAAGACCACTGGTGAGCAAAGGGAGGAGATGTGCTAGCAAAAGTCCATGTGCTATAGAAGTGGTGGGGAAGGCACAGAAAAAGAAGTCATGGGATCTCCTAAATTAACTTTTAAGTATTCCCCTCAAAGGATCTGGTGGCTATACTTAGCTTGTGTAGCTAAAGGAATTGTCATGTTATGACCTTTCCTGGTTGCTTTATCCTTAGATCCTGTTGTTTGTCTCTGTCCAAATGTATTTGCACTGAAATTAAAGTACCTTCTATGTTGTTTAGGGATTTTATCCATCAATTCAGATTATTCTTGGTGTACACTAATGATATAGTTTAGTTTCTTTAATGATTAAGCCTGTACTGACTTGTTATTTTGGAAGTTTTCTGTTAGCATCTGCAGCTAAACATGTTTTGACTACTTATTTACCTAAGAATGGCTACATTTTGCTCTGTACCTTTATCTACTTTTATTCCAAACATTGTATACTATAATCAAGGTTCACTTCACCATAGAGATAGTTATTTTTATTGGGATACGATCTGAAAATAAATCTCATCTTCAGGTAGAAAATGGACAAGATGACACTTATTATATCAGAATATGTCCCACCATTTTATTTGCCATCTACCCAGTATAGAATTCATATATATAGATAGATATATAAAATACATATTACATATAGACCCTATAGATAGATATATATAAAATACATATTACATAGAGACCCATTATATATATATATGTAATATATATAAAACACCCCCTCCTAATTACACACACAGACATGCAGAGCTACATATGCATGAGAAAAGTATAACAATGCGGTAGGCCAAATATTGATAAATCCAAGATGATAAAGATAATTAGGAAGTTCCTAAATTTTTTGTTATGATAATGATCTGATCATCTGAGATCAGAAGATAAAAAAAATCTATACTTAAATATTTATTTTATTGGCAAAACATAAAAGTAAATGTGTTTGGAGATTCAACATCAATTTTGTCTTATTAGTGGATGGTCATTATTTAGAGAACCATAACATCTATTCACCTGGCTTCTACTTAACATGCATTGTTTTTCCTCTAGGATCAACTCCACCCCCCAAATTTCAGGCCACACCCTTTGCTTAAGGTTAATATCACCTCTAACTTCAGGTGGGGTGATTCATGTTTATCTAATCAAAATCAAGTTTGCTGGGTACCATACTAGTATGGGCAAGTAACCACCTCAGAGACAATTAAATGTAATGATGCTTAGACTTTTTGAAGAGACACACTTAACCTGAGAATATACAGATTTAGAGCAGTAAAAACGCATCATACTTTCACATGGAGCTGCATGGGGAAGAGAGCTTAGGCATAGACAGGGACCTGACCAGGAGACATAATGAGCTTCCCTGGCTTAAGACATAGCCTGGATCAAGATACCCAGGGAATTGTAAATAATGCTGCTATAAACATAGGAGTGCATGTATCCCTTTCTATTAGTGTGTTTATATTCTTTGGGTAGATATTCAGAGTGAGATTTCTGCATCATAAGGTGGTTCTATTTTTAATCTTTTAGGGAATCTCCATACTGTTTTCCACAGTGGCTGAACCAGTTTGCATTCCCAGCAACAGGGCATGAGTGTTCATTTTTCTCCACATCCTCACTAACACTTGTTTCTTGTGGTTAGCCATTCAGACAGCTATGAGGTGATGTCTCATACAATAGCCAGATTATGGGAGGAGCCCAAGGGTCCATCGATTGATGAATGGATAAAGAAGATGTGGGGTGTGTGTGTGTATACACATATATATAATATTATTCACATATATATAATATTATTCAGCCATAAAAATGAATGAAATCTTGCCATTGCCAATAATGTGGATGGAGCTGGAGAGTATAATGGTAAGGAAAATAAACCAGTTAGAGAAAGATAAATACTATATGATCTCATTCATATGCAGAATTTAAGAAACAAAATAAAAGAGCAAAGGAAAAAAGAGAGACAAATCAAGAAACAGATTCTTAACTATAGAGAACAAAATGATGGTTACCAGAGGGGAGGGGGGTGGGGGGATGGGAGAAACAGGTGATGGGAATGAAGGAGTGCACTTGTGATGAGCACTGGGTGTTGTATGGAATTGTTGAATCAGTATCTTGTACTCCTGAAACAAATATAACACTGTATGTTAACTATACTGGAATTAAAATAAAAATAATGAAAAAGATACCACTGGGATTTTCAGTTATTTGTGTCCGTGAATTTTCTTCTCCTTTAAAGAAACTGAGTTTCCAGTAAATTCCAATAAATAAAAATGTGTTTTCTGATAAATCAAAACAATTGTAATAATAGTGAATATATTCGGGCAGCCCAGGTGGCTCAGCAGTTTAGTGCTGCCTTTGGCCCAGGGCATGATCCTGGAGCCCCGGGATCAAGTCCCACATCAGGCCCCCTGCATGGAGCCTGCTTCTCCCTCTGCCTGTGTCTCTGCCTCTCTCTCTGTGTGTGTGTGTGTGTGTGTGTGTGTCTCATATGAATAAATAAGTTAAATCTTTAAAAATAAAATAAAAGCCAGGTTTTAAAGGAAAATTAGTTTAAATAAAAAAATAAACTTCATTTCAAGGAAAAACAGAACAAATAAGTTTGCTAATCATTATTAGGATAGGCAAATGGTATTCAGCTTTTAGCTATCAAGGATGTATTATATATAAATATAAAAGGGGAATAGCGTGAACATATCTATACACACAGGTGCAGTGAATTGCACATGTGAACTGTGAGTAGATGTTTTTTTTTTTTTTTTCACTTCCATGTTGGAGAAAACTATTCCCTAATGTATTTTGTAGGTTTATCTCCTATTTAAAGAGTTATATTCTGTGATATAATTTTTATTGCTTATAACTGTCATAATATTAAATAATTTCCCCAACTATTAGTTATCAACACTTATAAAGTGCTAATGAGATTAGGTTATTCAGTATATGTGAATATCTGGAAGAGATACACACTAGTAGAAGATGGATTGAAAAGTTTTGTTATATTGGCCACAGTCTTATAAGCAGATGTGCTGGTTCCCCTTATGGCAGCACCTAAGAAAAATAAATATAGCTTTGTCATCTGTGTTTACCCATACTGAGCTGAAAAACATTGACTTCTTCATAAACTCTACCAGGTGTATTTCAGTAATTAATTATTAAAAATTTGGAAATTCAGAAGCAGCATTTTCGTGTCTAGAAAAAATATTCACCTTGTTACCATACTGATTATCCTGGGACTCATAGAGAATCAACACACAGAACTGTGTTCCCCTCAAAGTTCTTTTATTCTTCTAGAGACACACAGTGTGAAGTCAAACTATGTTGCAAATTTAGTGCTAAAGGAAACTTTTCCTGTGGAAGCCCTAGTCATGATTCTCTTAGTATTTGTGGAGGTGAGTTTAAATATTCCCAACTTTTTCTTATAGGGGCATCAGTCATCACATTTAGAACACATCTTAAATCCAGGGTGATCTCATCATGAAATCCTTAACTTAATTACATCTCTAAAGACTATTTCCAAGTAAGGTCACATTCATAGTCCCTGCAGTTAGGACTTAGACATATCTTTTTAGGGACACAATTCAATCCATTAAAATGATTAACAGATTCATCTGTCAGTACTCCACATGTGCGGCAAGTAGACAACCAAATTCCAGTGGATCAGGTCAAGAGTGTTACAACACAGCAAAGGGCAGAGGTACCAGCATGGTAGGGCTAGTTCCCTTGTTTCCAAGTTCCACTGAGTGATGTATGGATCAGAGGTGGCTCCACATGCCCTCAGCAGCATGAGGACTGAGCCAGCTGCCCTTTTCTAGAGACTGAATAGCAGTAAAGGAGTCATGTTGTGGTCACCTTGACCAACTTAGCTACCTATGTGACTAGCTACTTTAGAAGTGCATGCATACAGCAATGAGGTGCAGGGACATTCAGGGTCATAGTAAACTGCCTGTTTCAACAATTCATCCCTTGGTCCTATATATTCTTAGCCAAGTTTACATTTGTATAACTGCATGCTGATGATGGAATAATGGCCCCAAAGATGTCCACACTCTACCTCTGGAATTCAGGAATGTGTTGTTTTATATGGCCAAAGGAACTTTGCATGTGGAATTAAGACTGGTAATTAGCTGACATTAAATGGGGGAATTATCCTGGAATTTCTGCATGGGGCCAATGTCATCACAAGGGTCCTTAAATGTGAAAGAGTAAGACAAGAGAGTTCATCAGAGAGATGTAGAATATGAGAGACTTGACCTACCATTGCCATCTTTGAAGATGGAAGAAGGGGGCCATGGGCTGAGGATACACAGGACAGCAGGCTGAGGATTGCAGTCAGTGTCTAGAAGCTGAGAAAGTCTCTTCGGTGACAACCAATAAGGAAACCGGGACCTCCATCCCACAACCTCAAGGAACTAACTTCTGCAACACCCTCAATGATTAAAGAAATTTCCCCTAGAATCTACAAAAAACAATGCAGCTCTATTAACACCTTGGCTTCAGCTAAGTGAGATCCATGTCAGATTTCTGACCTCCAGAATTCTAAGATAATGTATGTGTTGTATAAAACAGCGAGTTTTGTTGCAATTTCTTACACAACAGTGGGGAACCACCACCATGCTACTACTCTGCCACTTGGATTTCATATTCTAATAAAGGCTGAGGCCAAATCCACTCAGTTTTCATACAGCAGTTGATTCGTGGTGTTAACAACAGAATTCCAATCTGCAGGATGAGGACAGCCAGCACCATTGACCTCAGCATGTACCTCAGACCCCTCACTCAGCCTACTGAGTAAGCTCCAAAGGGGAGTGGTGGGTCTTATTTCAGAAAACTATTTAACGTTGTTTTCTGATGGCATGTTCCACCCCAATAGTAGCATTAATCCAGAGACTGTGAGAAGTGTTGGCAACCCTACCTCTCCTTGTTTTCACTATAATGCAAGTATTACTGATCTGGGGTTTGTGTTATCTCACTGGGGACACAGGTTACTCCAGTTTAGGATTTGCTGTTGAACTTACTTTGGGTTAGTATTACAGGGGTTTGGTTAAGCCACAAGGATATTGTCATATTTGCAGCTTCCATAACCATGTACAGCAAAACTCAAAATCACTTGAGGGCCAGGAGGAGCATTTAAATTTGAATTTGCATCAGTCCAACGAAACGAAATTATCCCACTCTGTGTACGTGTGAGTGCAAGAGGGTGGTCTGCATTTATGAGTGATCGCTGGAGGCCTAAAGTCCAGTCTACCTGGCTATGCCCCCATGGGTTTTTCTGTTCTCTGGAGGGCCTGAATGGGAAAGACAAACTCTATGGTGAGTCACATGGCTAGCTGCAGTTCCTGCTTGACATAGGTGGACCAGTGATTGTTTTACCAGGCTGCAGTGATGAATATTAAAATAATATACAGAAAACAGCTTCTACTAATTGAGCACATAGTATGTTTCATGCCTTGTGCTGGGTGTAGCACAAACATGGCATCATATAAAATCTGCTGACAGTATTTTTTAAAAGATTTATTTATATATTTTAGAGAGAGAAGAAGAAAGAGAATCTCAAGCAGACTCCCTACTGAGCCTGGAGCCCAATTCAGAGCTCAATTTCAGGACTTTGAAATCATGACCAGAATAGAAGCCAAGAGTCAGACACTTAAGAGACTGAGCCACCCAGACGCCCTCAGATGATAGTATGTTGTTATTCCCATTTTATAGCTGAGAAAACTGAACTCCTGTGAGGTTAAATAAGGCTATAAGTAAAGGAACCTGTATTCAAACACAGGTTTGCATTGAAGTGAAAGAAAATGAGTGAAGAAAATAGTTATTGGAATCATGTTGCCTTCCCATGAACCAGAAATTAAGGAGTTAGAGGCAACCTTGGTAACAGAATCTCATTAAGCTTGTTGTCTTTATATCACCTGGAAAATAATATCACACATGAGTAGCCACCAACATAGAGTACAGGGTATCCTGGGACTGGATTTGTCTGCATTTGCAGGGCATGGATTCATGGTAATGAATATATGGAACCCAAGGGAATGCTTTTAATTTACCAACTATGACAAGGGATCTCTGGGCATCATCAACAAAACTTGCTGTTTGTCCCAGAGCTACCTTCACAATTGCTTGTTTCTTCCATGTTTACTGCTATAAGTAGCATCATTATCAACTGTGGAGCTCTCCTAGGATTGAAATAATTGAGCTGCCTATTTTACTTAAATTAGTCTTCTAACCTCTGATCCAGTGTCTGCCTCTCTGCGTCTCTCTCCTCCTTCCCTCCAACACTTAGCCTTCTATTTCTACTGACTCATTCCACAGTGTTTCGTCATACACCAGATCTGGTGGGAGATATCAACAACAGTGCAACATCCAAACATACTGGATGCACAGCTTTTCAAATAGGAAAAGCTTTCCATGTGACAGGAAGCAGGTAGATCAGTTGACTTGTCTGTCTGCCCCTGGCTCACTATCACTATGGTTCTCTTACGTTAAGTCCCACTGCCATCTACATGCTAGCCCATGCCAGTCCTCAGCATGAGGCCCTGGTCAGGTATTGAAGACATAAATTATTCTCTTGATCCCACTTCACTTAGCCGAGTTATATTACCACCTTACTTATGCCAATGATTCTCTTAGTTTTAATGAACTGCCAGAAGCACCCAGAAGGCTTGTTAAAGCATAGATTACCAGTCCCCATCCCCAGATTTGCTAATTGAGTATTTCTGTGATGGGACCTAAGTAAGTATTGCATTTGGAACAAGTTCCCAGGCAATCCTGCTGCTGCTGGTGGTCTGGTGATCACATGTTAGAAACCACTAATGCCTACTAAGGTACTCAGACAAGAAGCATGGAAAAATCAGGAACAATAGATGCTCCCCACAATGGTGGTTCTCCAATCCTGCTGTGGGCAAGCATTTTACCAAGTTCCCTCAACCTAGTTGTTTCTACAGCTTCTGAGAGTACTATATGCCACCCTTTGGTTCTTGATCCTAGCTTCATATTAAGATTGCTTAGAGAAAAATAAATAAATAAATTACTTGGACAGCTTATTAGAAATACTCAAAAAGATGCTCAACACCACTCATCATCAGGGACATGCAAATCAAAACCACAATGAGATACCACCTCACACCTGTCAGAAAGGCTACAATCAAAAACACAAGAAACAACAAGTGTTGATGAGGACCCGGAGAAAAAGAAATCTTCATGCACTGTTGCTGGGAATGCAAATTGGTGCAGCCACTCTGGAAAACAGTATAGAGGTTCCTCCAAATATTAAAAGTAGAATTATCCGGAAATTCCACTACTGGCTATTTACCCAAAGAAAATGAAAACAGTAATTTGAAGAGACATATACACCCCTATGTTTATTGCAGAATTAGTTATAATACCCAAATTATGGAAGCAACCCAAGTGTCTATCGATAGATGAATGGATAAAGATGTGGTGTATATATGCATATATATACATATATGTGTGTGTGTCTACGTATATATGTATATATACAATGGAGTGTTATTTAGCCATAAAAGAATGAAATTGTGCCATTTGCAACAATGTGGGTGGATCAACAGAGTATGACACTAAGTGAAATAAGTCATCAGAGAAAGACAAATACCATATGCTCATATGCAGAATGTAAGAAGCAAAGCAAATGAACAAAGGAAAAAAAGAGACAAACCAAGAAACATTAACTGCTGAGAACAAACTGATGGTTACCTGAGGAGAGAGGGAAGCGATGGGTGAAAAAGCTGAAGGGGATTAAGAGTTCACTTACTGTGATGAACACTGAGAAACGTGTAGAATTGTTGAATCACTATATTATACACTTGAAACTAATGTAACAGTGTGTATTAATATGCTGGAGTAAAAAGGAAAAGGAGATACTCAGACACCATCAAATCATCTGACCCGTTGCACTGGTATATTTTTTAACTCACCCTCACCTGAAACGCTTCTCATGTGCAGCCAGGTTGTGATAATGCTGCAAGCACAGAAGGGAGCCCAAGTCTGCAGGCCCCCATCACTCTCCTGGCCCCCTCCTGATACATTGGCCCCCACCTCCAAATTTCCCAAGCTGAGGCTCATTTCATTGGGTTGTACATTCTCTATCCAGAGATGTTGTTTTCCTAAATGATGGCACAGTGAATGCCTTCAGAGTGAGACCCTGCCCCTCTGCTCAGGGCATAGCTTCTCTGAGAAGACGCAACCCTATGTTATGTCACTGACATAACACTTCTTTGCTTTTTTTAAACCATTTGAGACGGAAATATTCTAGTTGATACTACATTTATAAATTGTACAGTTTCCTGTGATAGGAATAATAACAGCAAAATATTGTTAAAACTGGATAAAAAAAAGAAAAGAAAAGAAAAGAAAAGAAAGACAAAAGAAAAGAAAGAAAAGAAAAGAAGAAAAGAAAAGAAAGAAAAGAAAAGAAAAGAAAAGAAAAGAAAAGAAAAGAAAAGAAAAGAAAAAAGAAAAAAGAAAAGATGGGTGTATGGTGGCTTTGGCTAACATTTCGTGAAAGATAATATACAAATACTTCATGATTTCTTCTTGAATGTTGGATGTTATAATGACGGCTATAACAATATAGATTATCTTTTAAATCTGTAAGGGCTATGACATTTTTAAAAATGTAACATGAAAAGGAAACTAAGAAGAAATGTAAACATTTTAAAAAATGTTTAAACTGTTTAATCAACTATGGTACCAATATTTACAATTTTATGTTAATCAGGACTTCTGGCTTTTAAAACGTCTATTATTTCTTTAGCTCAGCAGTAGTGAATCAGATTATGAGATCAAAAACCTGTAATTATTTATAAAACACGCATTAAGGCAAGATTTGAAATTTTCTATTTTAATTATTTCTTTGACTTGCTCTGGGTATCTAGTGATATAAATAAAGCAGTGTAATTTTAAAGGAGATAGGAGCTAGAATGAATATAATTCTCTTTTAGAACAACTCCAATAGACATAATTGTTCAATTGATCTAAAGTTAGTAATTGAGTGGTATTTCATGCAAATGAAGTCATGAATACCAAAGGTATTATTAAAATATTTCCATAATGACTATGATTGTCGTAATTTCTATAAATGACTATTATTATTATTAAACTTCATTATGTAATGAATAATTTTGTGGCACTGCTTTTTCACATATCTGTTTTAAGATGCAATTCTCTTTTGTGATGATTTTCCTTCCAAGGTTTATTCAAGCTTCATTTGTATTCATCACTTTTCTTTATGGAGTGTATTTATTAATTAAAGTACAGCATGGACAATTCCTTCTAAATTAAAAATTACGAATCATTACCTTAAGCAAAATTTGAAAAATCAAGTATAAATGAATCAGAACAATATTAAATTTTAGCTTGTTCTTTAAGCTTTTCACATGTCAAACAATATTCTCCTGCTGATGGCTTATTCAAAGCTCATACAATAAAGGAGTCAAAGGTTAGAGTTTGTTGCAACTTCAATTGTTTGGACTACCTAGAAATATTTGAACCCAAGATAAAGAAGTCAGCATATATAATGGATGACAGTATGGTGCAAGAAAAATAAAAAAGTGTGGACTTCAGAGTCAGGCTTAAATTGGTTCCAAAGTCTGGAGAGATTTTTAAACTTTGTCAAGCCCCAGATTCCCAATTAAAAGTCATCTTAGAAATACTGTAAGCATTAAAAAATTTATACAACAAATTGATAATGTGTGAAGCATGAACGTTTTTCCATTCTATTTAAGCATTTACTAATTTATTCAACAAATATCTGTGAACACCTATAATGCAAGAGATCTCTGGTTGGCACCAAAGGTACTGTGTTAGTAAGAGAGACTTAGTCTCTGTCTAATGGAGTTTAGACCTTAATGCTCAATAGTTTTTACCTCCCCTGTTTCCTGTGTTCATATAACCGATCTATTCTATCCTGCTTATGATAACACATTAAGTAGCATTTTCTCTACCTGGGAAGTAGCATAACCGATCTATTCTATCCTGCTTATGATAACACATTAAGTAGCATTTTCTCTACCTGGGAAGTAGCTTAATAGTTCTCAGAAAGGACAGTGACAAGAGATGTGTAGTCCTAAATCTCAGTAATTACTCATGATTCAGCCTCAGTAGTTAATAGTTAATCCACCAGTTAACTAGATTTTTTTTTTTAAGTGAAATGATACCAAATATGTCCTCTGTTTCTGGGGATACAATGGTGACCAATACAGAAAATGCCCTAATGGTTTGTAGAAACCTGCTGGAGAAGAGGGGCCTTACATAATTGCTGGTAACTGGAGGATTAGAAGTGTTGAGGAGAGAGGTGGGCATGCAGTGGATTTTTCAGAGGGAGTAGAGGGAGGGGAGAATCAATCATGTCCTTCATGAAATCTCTTTCAGGTATTTGAGGTGGAGCACACCAAACATCTCATCTGCAGACACTGAGTGGGTAGTTAGGTAACTTGGTTTGAATTCTGGCTTGCCCACCCACTAACTCTGTGACTTTGAGCACCTCTTTGATCCAAGACTCCCTTTTCTCATTTGTGAAGTGGTGATAATAATAGTACTTACCTAGGGGGCATTCTGAGGATTTAATGAGGTAATTCAGTTATTAGTGCTTATCCTTAAAGATTAATACATAGTAAGGGCTCAAAAAATTTCAGTCATTAAATCAAGATTATGAGTATCACATGGGCCTAGACACCAGCAGTTTGCCCAGATTATAAGCATGGAGTTCAGGATCTTGGACCCACAGGTGATAGGCCATTCTATGGGGAGGTGAAAAGGTTAATTGACAGTGGAGGAGAAAACAAATAAGAGATCGGTATTGATCCCATATAAATGTGATAAGCAGTTTGGGAAAGAGTTGGCGAAGAAGGCTAACCAGGAGCATCAGAATTAGTTGGAGTGATGTTGCTTGGGAAATACTGATTTCAGGAGGAAGAAGTGGGTACCTCTGTCAAGTGCTCCTGAGAGTCACCTGGGGAATATAAACTATACTCGAGGGATTTAGGACCTAGGAGTTGACAGTGATCTTGGTTGAGAATATCTCCGAGAAGCAACAGGCAGAAGCCAGATTGGAATGGGATGAGAATTAGAGTGGAGGGTGAAGAAATGGAAGAAACTATTATAGATTACTATTTTGAGATATTTGATTGTGAAATTTAAAAAACAGAAGAAGAGGGCAGCCCGAATGGTTCAGTGGTTTAGCGCCGCCTTCAGCCCAGGGCCTGATCCTGGAGACCCAGAATCAAGTCCCCCGTCGGGCTCCCTGCATGGAGCCTGCTTCTCCCTCTGCCTGTCTCTGCCTCTCTCTCTCTCTCTCTCTCATGAATAAATAAATAAAATCTTAAATAAAAAATAAAAAAAATGGAATAAGAGTTATATTGTGTAGTAATTTTTATTTATTTTATTTTTAGAACCATGAGGCTTCTGAATGTAGAGAGAATTGGAAAGGAGACCACCAATGATTCAGGTTTTCTGAATAGATGTTTGAGTTGGATACAATAGGATGGGTCACCTGTTCTGCAGTGAGATGAGAGGAGGGTCAGATGTATGCTGGAGCAGGAATCTCTGTGAAGAGTAAGACTGATTCTTTTTTGGGCAGGTGGACTTTGGATAGGGAGGAACGATGGATTATTATAGAGCAAGAAAGGTGAAATGACGGATGTTGGGATTTGAACTCAATAGTAAGAGACATGGCAGAGATTTTTGGGTGACGGCTGGAGGTCACGATGAATGAGCAGAACAGTGTATGTGTCAGTAGAGGCAATTGGAGCAATGAAGCAGATCAACTGGAAGATGAGGAATTTGTGCTCAATGAGTTATTTGGGTTGGATCAAATATATTTTAAATCATCACAACTAAAGATTAGTAGTTAAAGGTTATATATTTTTCAGGACTATAAAGGAACAAAAGACACTTGAAAATTCAGTCAGGTCTGTGGGATTGGAGCAGAGGTCTAATAATTTCAGTAGAAAATGTGACCTAACAGAGGCCTTTTCTCTCAAATTCCACCCAGCAGGGGTGTCAAAGCTAGGAGAGCCTTAATTTCACCCTTCAGTGTCTCATAAGACTAAAAACTTCAATTTTGACCAAATGGATGGAAAGGCTGTGTAAAGAGTTTTCTACCTGAAACGGAACAATTTCATCCTTCTGCTGAGTTTTCCACTTTACAAAAGCATCGGTTTTCCGACAGACTGCCTTTGCGTTGGTTTTACTGAGGAAAGAAAGTAGCTTTTATTGAAGCCCCTGCTGGTGGGCTGGCCAAAGCTTCAGTTTTCCTGTGAGGGAGAAGCACCAGGGCGCCTGAGCTTGTTAAGCATTAAAAACAGTTGGTATTTCAACTTTAAATTCTACTTTCCATCTTGCCTAGAAATTTCTAGAAGTGAATTTCTAGGGTTTATTTCAGTGACTTGATTTGGCTTAAAATTTTGGAGAGTGAATTTCTGATAATTTGATAAAATTTTTGAGGGGTCCCACCTTTGTTAGAGTAGAGTATATGGGGCATAATAGGGCTACTAAAAGTGAACAAATTGTGTGTGTGTGTGATACCTAAAATCACCATATCTAGCACATGTTTAATATTTTTATGATAAAATTTATTACTATAATTATAAAACTCTATGAGTCAAAACGATGTTCGTGTTTTTTCTACGCCAACATGAAATTTTTTGTTTGGGTTTGTATTTTTCATTTTGTTCATCTTTCAGTTCTCTAACATCTGAAGTTTCCTAGGATGAATTTGATAATCGCATGGACTTTGCTGGAAAGATCTACAAGTCAACATAGGGCAGTGTGGTCTGTAAAGAATCCAGATACTTTAACGTCTATGTGATATATATGTATACAAGGTCCATGTAGATCTTTTTATAGGCCATTTATTACAGCTGTTGTCAGGAAACTAGTAAAAGCAGATCTCACTAACCTATTCTCCTTACAGTTTAATTTACAATAAATCATTAACTGTAGATATCACAAACAAAAATCAGTGAATGGCATTGTTGCACACCAGTGATGTGGTCATGAAGACTGGACACTTGAAATAGGGCGTGATAGGGCTGAAATTAAAAATGTGTGGAGTTCCTCATGTCATGGGCCCAGGTTGGCTCTGTGTCTCCTGAGGAATAACTTTTTAAATACACATGAAAAAAAAAAAAAAAAGAAAGAAAAAAAAAAGGAAAAAAAAAAGAAAAAATAAATAAATCCACATGAAGGCAGCATATAAGCTACCCTCCCAAACTGGCAAATTATGTAAATGTAAGGCTCAAAAATATAGACATTGATGGAGAGTTTTGGATGGTTATCTTAATTTTCTCCATCTCACAAATGGCTCTTTGGTTAAATTCAGGGACATTCTATTAGTAAAATCTGGTTTAAAAAGCAAATACTAAAGAAAATAAAAATAAAAGGCAAATATTAATAGGGTGAAATGTCAAGAAATCTATAGAAAACACAATAGCAACTATACACACACATTAGATGCATATATTTTTTCCCAGTGAAGTGATTTATTTGAAAAGCTTATTTAAACTGCTAGAGAATTCTTCAATTATTCTGATTTTTTTTTTTTACTTTATACCACATCTTTCATTTAAAAGCATGATCAATAAATTTAGGGTTTTGTTTTACATTTCAATAATCCGGCCACCTTAAAATTTAAAGTAGCTTTTACAGTTTGTTTTCGAGAGTATCCATTTTCTTAGACATAATGTAAATTTTTGGTACAGATTTTTCTTATGCTTATTTTAGCTGCCACTTTTGTATGTATACTCAGGAAATCAAAGAATCACTTATATATAATAAACCTGGTCCCTTAAGTGAGGCATACTATTAAGCTGAATATTTTTCACACTCAGAAGCCATAATGGATGAATTGGGAAATCTGCCACCTTTCTTTTCCAATTAAGAAAACACCATAAATTATCATCAGTTGATAAAATTTCAGCTGAAACTTCAGGTACCTATATATTTGAAAAATTAAAACAATTGGAAGAAAACATTAATAACAAAAATCTAATTGTCCAAAGTAATAAGAATTATGTGCTATTTCATTACATAATTAAATATAACAGAGGGCAATTTGTATTCAGCCAGCATTCATTGTGTCTATAACATACAGCTTAATTTAAAATTTTAAAATAATTGTTATTTTGCATTTATATAATCTACATAAAATGTTGCATTTACTTTTTAATTTCAAAACTAAAATAACTGCAAACTTAAGGATTCTAAGCTTGTCTCATTTTGATAGGCTTCAGTAATTTTTTTTTGGAAATAGAAATGTAGACTATTCAGACTGAGGAATATTTTCTCTACTACCTTTTATAGAGTGTATATAAAGTAAGAAATACTTAGTCTTTGCATACCTCGTGAAATAAATGGCTCTCTAGAGGGAGCTCTGAGGACAGTGAGCTTAAGGAGGATGTTGGGCAGTCATTAAGTCCCTCATTACCCCCCTCTTATGTTTGTTTTGAAGGGAGTTCTGTGATTGAATGGATGTACTAATAGTCTGCTTGATATTGTGGCTGGACTTCTCTTTCAAAGGGAAACATAATCTTTAAGTCACTACTATCTAGTGGAATTCTCTATTTTTTGTTTTGTATAGCAGGGATTTTACTGCTTGCTATTAATTTTTGCCAACTGTTGGATTCTTTCACTAAGTGGGCAAGATATATTATTACATTTTTTACAGATACATTTTAAGACCTTCATATTACTTAGGATGGGCTAAGTTGTTATAACAGCTTGGACCCAAAATCTACAATGGCTTAGCATTTGCAATTTACGTTGTGATCATAAAGCCATCTAAATTGGACCCTGACACTTTCCATTTGTTGTTTCTAATTTTCCAGGGAACACATTCTCAATATGGCCAAATCATGAAAGGGAGTAAAAATTGGTGTGTGTGCGTGTGTGTGTGTTTCTGGGGAGGTGAAATGGGTACAGGTGACAACAATTTTAGCATTACTATAGTCTATGTTCCTCCAAAGGGCCACAGTATAAAAAATGATTTATAGCACAATATATTCATAGTATTACCATTTTATAGTAAGGAAGGATTATGAAAAGAAAAATTCTCAAACTATCCCTTGGTGAAGGTAATAATGGGAAGGAGGGTTGAGAAACTATTCTAAGGCTTTACTCTTGTTTTTTGCTGCCATTTGACAGAAGATGATAGCCTGAGGGTGCATAAAAGGGCTTTATGACCAAGTAGGACAGTGGTAGGAAGCACTCACGCCCACACTGATTGGCTAAAATGCAGTCACATGACTGCAGCTAACTTCAAGGGACCTGGGAAATGTAATCTAGCTGTGTGTTCAGAAACACTACAAACACATTTTAGTGAATAGCAACTGACCTTTAAATTCCAGTTCATAGGTGTGTACCTATCATCAAATGGACATTCAGTGAACATTTCCTGAACTGTTTGCTGAGCTGATATATGGGTCTCCCTGTCAGCTTCTTCTGATTCTCAGATTCCAGCTCTGTAGATCTTGTCAGTGGATTGTTGGCCAATTATGGAGAATTGAGTCCCTTTCAGTTTATGGGATTCTTCACTATTCAGTGTTGATAGTATATAGTCAAGCAGTATTTCTGTGATTTTAGTCTAGGCTTTTTCTCTATCTCCTCTTCTTTTTTTTTTTTTTGTACAGTATTTTGACATTTAAATATTAATTTATAAAAAATGGCTCTTATTATAATCTATAAATATCTTGATTAAAAAAACTTTTTAAAAAAGATTTATTTGGAAAGTGAGAGTGAAGGGAGGAGAGAGAGGGAATCCTCAAGCAGACTCTCTCTGAGTGTGGAGCCCCAGGTGGGGCTCAGTCTCAGGACCCTGAGATCATGACCTGAGACAAAATCAAGCTGGGTGCTTAGTGGACTGAACCATCCAAGTGCCCCTAAAAAATGCTTTTGAGCAATTATTTGTAGAGACCTATGGTGAGTTATCTTGAATGAAGAAGCAGTACTTTACAATCGCCAAGTGAGAGAATTGTTTATACTACAATACAGTTTGGGATTGCTTATGTTGGAGAGGACTGTGGATAAAATCTACCTTAAAATGCAAACTGGGTGCTTACAATTTTAGTGAATTCTTTGAATTAGAATTTCTCCTTTATTCCATTTTATATAACACAATCTTCTGAAAAAATTCCTAGAGACTAACCTATCAATTTCCAAAAAATACTTAGTTCAGGATTAGATTTGAGGTAATAGGGTTTGGGGAGAAAAAAATACTGTTATGACAAGAAAGAAATCTTGGTTCCATACCTCACCATGAAACACACAGATCATTGCATCACTCTATATCTTAATTTTATCAAAAGCCAAACAAAACAAAAACCCCAAACAGCCTTCCTTAGGTAAACTTTCTCATTTTTTTCTGCTTTTTTGTCAAATGACAGAAAGGCTCCTCTTTAGAGGATACAGAAAGACTCCTCTTTTTCTCCTATTTAGAAAAATCTCCTTTCTGCTCTTGAGTCATAACACAATTTAGCTTAATGTCCACTAGGCATCTTGAGAACGGACACAGAGCCTTGCTTGTTAAATAAGTATTCATGTCAGTATTTTCAGCCGTAATTACAGTGCATATTCACTTTTTATTTTGTATTTCTGACTCATCTATGTTGGGTGATTACAATCTCCTCCACTCTGTTAAGAATTTAAAAATTATTATTTACTCAAAAACTTAGGAAGAGATTATTTTACTGTTCACATTTTATAAGGGAGAAAATTGAGGTGGAAGAATGAATGACAAAGCTTGTCAGTAGAGAGCCAGATCTGGATTCAAGGCTGGCTGACTCTGAAGGTCACCTCGCCGCAACTGGGAATTGTCCATAACCTGGCCACAAGCATTTAACAGAGGAAAATCTCCAGTTTCTGGTTAATCTGTCCACAATTTGAAGTTGAATTTTAAGGAGATAAATTTATTTTTACCTGTCATTTATAATTTTTCCAGATACTCTTAATTTTAAGCATAATTATAATTTTCATTTTCTTTCTAAAACATTTCTAGAGATCTTAACATCATTTTGATTGGAATCATTTGACTTTCTTGGGAAAGTAGATAATCTTGATGGGATATGTAACCAAATCCACAGGGCCTGATAATGGGGCAGTCATTCATGAGTTTGAAGCAGTCTGGGCAAAATACTCGATGAGTTATGTATATAGTTAATTATGGAGCTCTAATTTCCTTAGGCTTTTAATATTCTTAAAATAATATTATGTGATGGATTAGTGGAGCTGAGTAGCAGTTTTAAAACTTGTTGTAGGGGCACCTGAGTGGCTCAATTGGTTGAGCAACTGACTTTGGCTCAGGTCATGGTGTCAGGACCCTGGGACCCAGCCTGGCGAGGACTCCCCCAGTCAGTTGGGAGTCTGCTTCTCCTTCTCCCTCTGTTCTTCCCTTTGCTGGTGTTCTCACTCTCCTCTTTTTCTCTGAAGTAAAATATTTTTTTAAAAAAAACCTTGTATAATGATGCCAGGCATTATTGCAATCAAATGGTAGAAGTTCATGTGTTGTAATTCTTATGACATGATAATATAAATGTGATTAGGATAATTGTCTTTAATTGAAACTCATAACCTACTTAATTTGAATTTTAAAAAATTAACCAAAGAACAAAAGTAGAAACAAGCCAAAAAAAAAAATCCAAAAGAATGTAATTTCTACCTAAAGGACCATTTGACAGCCAGAGAGAGCTGTTTATGTATTACAATAACTGAAATTAGGCTTCTTTTTAAAAGAGGCAGTAATCTTTTCTCAGGTGCCACTAGATAAATGTCCTTTCACCTATTATTAGTTACTACTGACAAAATTATATAACCAAAGCATCTGATTTCTACTATGTCCACATTCTTCAGCAGACAACCAACTATAAAGATCTATCCTTAGAGTAGAGAAGTAATTTAAATGTCTTAGAGTAGTGAAAAATTTGGAAGACAATTTAAGTTGTAAATTTTAGAGGAGATTGGGCGTGTTCAGGGTGGTACGGCCGTAGACTAAGTTGTAAATTTTAAGATAACTTGCATATTAAGAGAATTGTTGGCAAACTCTCTTTAAAGAAGCTAAGTTTTGTTTTGTTTTGTTTTTAGATCATTAGAAAATTAATTCAACTTTCTTGATTTCTTTGAACTAACTGGATAGCTCTCTTAAATAATGAATACCAATATTCAATTTTTTTAAACTTTATTTTCAAAAGTAATCTTTTACATGGGTATGATCACTTTATATCAGGAAGCTGTATTTGAAATGGATTATCACAAATTAGTATTCCTTCTCATGATGGTTTCTGAGAACCCTCAATATTTTCAGCTTCTGAGAAGATAGATTTGTTTGACCTAGGCATTTAATTAAGGGAAGATCTTATCCTATATCTGTGGAAGTTAATAATTTTATACATATATGAAAAATCTATAAAAATATGCAGTAACCAGAAGTCAGATGGTAATTAATAGGAAAATGGCAATGTCTCCTCTGATTTTTTTTCAGCAAATACTCTATACAAAAATCGTCAGTATATTATAAATTGTATTTGGATGAAGTTTTAAATGCATTTCATATTTTGTTCATTCAATGAATATTTATTTAATGTCTCCTGTGCTATAATGTTTTGAGATATACATACAATTTAATGGAGGGTGGAGAATAACCAAAAACAGACAAAAGTGTATATTCATTATTCTCTAATCTTTGAAGTCAATCTTTACTCTTTGCTTTCTCTCCTACACACATCCAATCCATTACCATACTTTGTCAACTTTACCTCCAAAATATATTCAGAATCTAATCACTTTATACCACTTTCACTGCCAAAAACTATGTGTGTGTGTGTGTGTGTGTATAAAATGTATGTCACACTAATAAAGCATACTCAAAAAGGCTATTGAAAATCAATGGGAAAAAAAAGAAAATCCAGAAATAAACCCACAATTATATGGTCAGGTAATCTTTGACAAAGCAGGAAAGCTTATCCAATGGGAAAAAGATAGCCTCCTCAAAAAAATGGTGTTGGGAAAACTGGATGGCAATATATAAAAGAATACAACTGGACTACTTCCTTATACCATATGCAAAAATACACTCAAAATCAATTAAAGAACTAAATGTAAGACCTGAAATCATATAAATCCTAAAAGAGAACACAAGCAATAATCTGACATCAGCCATAGCAAATTCTTTCTAGAATAGCACCTGAGGCAAGGGAAACAAAAGCAAAAATAAACTATTGGAACTACATCAAAATAAAAGTCTTCTGCACAGCTAAGAAGCAACAAAACTTAAACAACCTACTAGATATTTGTAAATGACATATCTGATAAAGAGTTAGTACCCACAGTCTAAAAGAACGTATAAAACACCCAAAAAACAAATAATCAAAAAGTGGGCAGAAGACATGAACAGACACTTCTCCAAAGAAGACTGACTAATGGGCAGCCCGGGTGGCTCAGCGGTTTAGTGCCTGCCTTCGGTCCAGGGCATGATCCTGGAGTCATGGGATCTAGTCCCACGTTGGGCTCCTTGCATAGAGCCTGCTCCTCCCTCTGCCTGTGTCTCTGCCTCTCTCTCTGTGTCTCTTATGAATAAATAAATAAAATCTTAAAAAAAATAAGACTGACTGACATGAAAGTGTTCGACATCACTCATTAACAGGGAAATGCAAATCAAATGAGAGCTATTCCTCACACCTATCAGAATGGCTAAAATCAACAACATAAGAAACAGGAATTGGTGGGGATGTGAGGAAAAAGGAACCCTTGTACACTGTTGATGGGATTGTAAACATGTGCAGCCACTTTGGAAAATACTATGGAGGTTATTTAAAAATGTATAAATGAACTACCTTATCTAGCACTAGTAGGTATTTACCCAAAGAATGCAAGAACACTAATTCAAAGGGATCCATGCACCCCTGTATTGATTGCAGCATTATATACAATAGCCAAGATACAGAAGCAGCAATTGTCTATTTTGATGAATGGGTAATGATGTGGTGTATATAAAGTGGCCTACTATTCAGCCATAAAGAGAATGAAATCTTGCCATATGCATTGACATGGATGGAGCTAGGGAGTATAATGCTAAGCAAAATAAGTCAGAGAAAGAACCCCATATAATTTCACTCAAAGGTTGAATTTAAGAAACAAGCAAAGGGCAAAAAATGACAGATCAAGAAAAAGACTCCTAATTATGGAGAACAAACTGATGGTTACCAGAGGGAAGGTGGGTGGGAATGAGTTAAATCTGTAATGGGGATTAAGAAGTGCACTTATCATGATGAGAATAGGGTGATGTATGGAAGTGTTGAATTACTATATTGCACACCTGAAACTAATATAACATTGTATGTTAACTAACTGGAATTAAAATTAAAACTTTTAGAAAGGCTATTGAACCCAAAGCCTACACATTCTACACATTCAGTGCAATCCCTATCAAAATACCTTGGACATTTTCCACAGAGTTGGAACAAATAATCCTAAGATATGTATGGAACCAGAAGAGACCCAAATAGGTAGAGAAATGTTGAAAAAGGAAACCAAAGCTAGGGGAGTCACAATGCTTGACTTCAAGCTGTATTACAAAATTGTGATCATCAAGAAAGAATGGTACTGGCACAAAAACAGACACTTAGATCAGTGGAACAGAATAGAGAACCCAGAAATGGATCCTCAACCTACGGTCAACTAATCTTCAACAAAGCAGGAAAGAATATTCAATGAAAAAAAGAAAAGACAGTCTCTTCAATAAATGGTGCTGGGAACATTGGACAGCCACATGCAGAAGAATGAAACTAGCCCATTCTCTCACACTATATACAAAGACAAACTCAAAATGGATGAAAGACCTAGATGTGAGACAGAAGAAATCCATCAAAATCCTAGAGAAGACAAGTAGCAATCTTTTTTACCTCAGCTGCAGCAACTTCTTGCAAGATACATCTCTAAAGGCAAGGGAAACAAAAGCAAAATGAATTATTGGGACTTCATCAAGATTAAAAGCTTCTGCACAGCAAAGGAAATAGTCAACAAAACTAAAAGGCAACCTACAGAATGGAGGAAGATATTTGCAAATGGTCTATCCAATAAAGGGCTAGTATCCAAGATCTATAAAGAACTTAATCAAACTCAACACCCAAAAAATCCCAACAATCCAGTCAAGAAATGGGCAGAAGACATGAACGGACATTTCTCAAAAGAAGATATACACATGGCCAACAGGCACATAAAAAAATGCTCCACATCACTTGTCATCAGGGAAATACAAATCAAAACCACAATGAAATACCACTTTACTCCAGTCAGAATGGCTAAAATTAACAAGACAGGAAACAACAAATGTTGGTGAGGATGTGGAGAAAGGGGAACCCTCATGCACTGTTGGTGGAAATGGAAGCTGGTGCAGCCACTCTGGAAAACAGTATGGAGGTTCCTCAAGAAGTTAAAAATAGAGTTACCCTATGACCCAGCAACTGTACTACTGGGGATTTACCCCAAAGATACAGATGTAGTGAAATGAAAGGGCACCTCCACCCCGATGTTCATAGCAGCCATGTCCACAATAGCCAAAACTGTGGAAGGAGCCATGATGTCCTTTCACAGATGAATGGATAAAGAAGATGTGGTCTATATATACAATGGGATATTACTCAGACATCAGTAGGATGAATACTTACCATTTACATCAATGTGGACAGAACTGGAGGGTATGATGCTGAGTGAAATAAGTCAATTGAAGAAGGACAATTATCATATGGTTTCACTCATATGTGGAATATAAAAAAATAATGAAAGGGACCATAGGGGAAAAGGAGGGAAACAGTAGGGAAAAATCAGAGAGGAAGACAAACCATGAGAGACTCTTGACTCTGGGAAACACAAGGAGGATTGCTGAGGGAGAGATGGATGGGGGGATAGGGTAACCGGGTGATGGGCATTTAAGGAGGGCATGCGATGTGATGAGCGCTGAGTTAGCAAATTGAATTTAAATTTAAAAAGTCTGTTGAATTCAATTAAATACTAATTAAAGATTGTATCTTTTCCTTCTTTCTCCTAAAGTAACTGGTTATAAATTAAATTCTTTATTTTATAGTAAACATATGAAATAGATAAGTATACTTTCAGTTTAAAATTATTCTAGTTTTTTTAATGATTAAACTTTCATGATAATGTGATATGTGGGAATTGCAAAAAGAACAAATGATATTTTTTCATTTATATTTCACATTTATAAGTGACTTGAGTCAGCTTATTATATATGGATATTAACCAATGTAAATCATCCCAGTAAATAATGGATTCTTCTGAGATTGTAGTTCTGAGATAGGAAATAAATGTTTCTGCCCTCTAAATGTTGTTGCCTGTGGTTATTCTTATTTCAGGGGCTTTATTTCTGTTAATTTCTTTTTAAAAAGGGAAAGATAGCATGTGAGGTATCCTTCTACATATTTTCATATGCAATTTATATTTCTTTACTTTTCTCAAGTGTACTTTTTACACTTGGTTTATTATAAATTTAGGGGGAACAATGTTTCTATTCTGCTATCTACTGTTTTTGATGATGATACCCTGTTGATTCTGATAGGTCTAAATATCAAGCTTTATCTATAACCCAAAGAATTGGCCATCTTTACTCATGGTTGCCAGTTGATGGGTGAAATAAAGGCTATTTTTTTTTTTTTTTGTGGAGAGAAATGCTGTTTTTACTATAGAAGACACATATTGTATGCCAGAAGCTACTGCTAGATTAAAATAAATTTTAGAAGGTTAGAACAGATAATAGAGGTCACAAATGATGAATTTTTTTCATTTTCATTTTACATTTAAATGATATGTCTCCTCATCTTATTTTTTATGTTTCCTTTCAACAGATTAAACTCTAATGAAATTAACCCAATGCACTCAACATGCAGGCTCTTAATATCCTATGATTAAGTGGCAGTATTAGATGATTCACTTCATTAAGGTACATAAACCCATGAGTAATAATGTATCTGTTGAACATGTGGGCTTGCCAATTCTGATGCATTTTTTGCCTATTACAAAATATATTTATTCAGTGATCATATTGACAACATTATTTCTAATATAATCTGGTTGGTTTGGGTTCCATTTTTCCCCAGATAAAAATTCCAACACTATTTTTTCAGTATTCCATTTTTTAGATATCATGATCTTTCCAGAAGACAGAAATACAAGAAATATTAGCGATACAAAGTAAAGAGATTTAGAAATATTTTTTTAGTTAGCAAAATAAGAATTGTACAAAGAGGCATGAAGTTTTCAGTACATTTAATCTTAATTTATTGAATATTGGTATCTGAAACAGTTTTTGATATTAAGCCCTTGTTATTATAAGTACTTGTGACTTGCAAATGTGTATTTGTGAAACGCTTGAAATTTTTAAAGGTATTGCAGGTAAATAAAGAACACATTGTTGTCATATGTGTTTTTTTCATTTGTTTTGTATGTTTTGATAATAGCCAAAAAGTATCCCATAGTCTTTATGTACAGTCTGTTTCTTTATGTTAATGAATCACATTGCATGCAGGAAAAATGCTGTTATGAAAGCTAATATTTTATAGTCAATTACATGGAATGTTTACTAACTTTTAATTATATATAAATTTGCTCTGAAAAATCTCAGAGAAAGTTGTGATATAGGAGTTAATGAATTCTCATTAAGAACAATTGTATTTCTCATTACATAAGAATTCTGTCTTTATAAACTTGGAGAAAAGCTTAACTACTCATTGAGGCATTTGGAAGTTTTATAGGTAAGTCAACATTTAAAGCAGGGTGTGTACTGACCTTTAAATGGCTATATATAGGGATCCCTGGGTGGCGCAGCGGTTTGGCGCCTGCCTTCGGCCCAGGGCGCGATCCTGGAGACCCGGGATCGAATCCCACGTCAGGCTCCCGGTGCATGGAGCCTGCTTCTCCCTCTGCCTGTGTCTCTGCCTCTCTCTCTCTCTCTGTGTGACTATCATAAATAAATAAAAAAAAAAATTAAAAAAAAATAAATGGCTATATATAGAGAGAGTCTATATATAGTGACTATATATAGGACACTTTTAAAAAAGTAGAGGCTGGAATCAGAGTTTACAATGCAGTTTTATCACATTTATTACATTATATTATGAATCGAGTTACATATTTGGCATATGGTAGTTAATGAACTACGTTTACAGAAAATAGCGCTGGAGACTGAATTTAAGGGAAGTGAACTCATGTCAGAGGTGAGTGCATTTCACCAGTATGAACCTTATTTTCAAGGGATTTATGGTTCATCCAGGTTATAAAAGTATTAGAGTTTATTCTCTTGACCAGCGAGTGTTATAATCATATTTAACAAACTGATTCTGAAACTTAGGTTGAAATAGAAAGTATCTGCTATCCTCTTCCACATAAAATCATAACACTGGTTACAGTGCCCGACCCTAGCATTGACCATGATAGTGCCTAACAGTGAATGGAGGTCTAGTTGATATTTAAGACACCACTGTCATAAGTTAGTTTTCATTTAGATAGATGCTCGGTATTGATATACTTACTTCTTTACTACTTAGGAGGAAGCCTGAATATTTCTGAGAAATCATGGGTCAGATACAAGAACATCAAAATACAATGCAATGGTATAATGTAAATGAAAAATAGAGGAAATGTCTCATTTTCCCAGAATCTAGTATAACAGACATAACAGCATTTTATATTTAATAGATGATTCATGGAAGAAAAGCTTTCATATTTCCTTTATATAATGTCTTTATTTTAACTATATTAGACATTAAACAGTTTGTGTATTTTCTTCTTTCCCTGTTGTGTGGGCTGCTTAAGGCAAAGGTAATGTGCTTGCTATTTATTGTTCTGCATCTTAACAGAAGGAAGACCCCTAAACTTGCCAGCTCATACTGAAAAAGGTGACTTACTATTTCTTAAAATAACTATACAGTCATAGTGGAGTGAACTATGCAGGCATGAAATGGTTTTGTAGACATAAAATATAAAAGCCAAAAAGCAATTTCAATTTTCTCTGGAGATGTCTTGATTTTATAGGTATTTTTGTACCAAATAAGATAAAATTCACTGGTACTTAAACTTTAAGTGTCCATTTAGTTCTTAATGACATAAGTTTTTGACAGAACCAAAATACATATTATTAAGTTGGTTTTTTTATTTAAGTGTGCTAAGTGTTGTATTGTTGGGCAGATATTGCTTGTGCAGTTTTGTTGTCAACATTCAATCTTTTTTTATCAAAAATTATTTTACATTGAAGTGTAGTTGAAATACAATATTAGTTTCAAGTGTATAACATCATGATTCGATATATATATATATTACAAAATGATTACAATGATCACCACAATAAATCTAGTTATCATGTCACCATACATAGTTTAGCACTGTTCCTTACACTGTACTTTTACATTGTCATGACTTAATTATTTTACACCTGAGAATTTATTTATTTTTTTAAAGATTTTTTAAAATGTATTTATTCAGAGAGAGAGAGAGAGAGAGAGGCAAGACACAGGCAGAGGGAGAAGCAGACTCCATGCAGGGAGCCCAATGTGGGACTCCATCCTGGATCTCTGGGATCACACCCCGGGCTGCAGGCGGCGCTAAACGCTGCACCACAGGGGCTGCCCTACACCTGAGAATTTATCATTTTTAATTCTTTTCACCTATTTTCACCATCCTCCCCACCCCTTCTTTTTTAGCAACCACCACTTTGTTCTATTTGTCTATTTCTGTTTTGTTTTTGTTTTTTAGAATCTACATACAAGTGAAAGCATACAGTATTTGTCTTTCTCTGTCTGACTCATTTTACTTAGCATAATATCCTCTGGTACATCTATATTATAGCAAAGAACACATTTCATTCTTTATGGCTGAATAACATTCCAGAGTGTGTGTGTGTGTGTGTGTGTGTAGTGTCTTTATCCATTCATCTATTGATGGACACTTTGGTTGCTTCCATATTTTGGCTATTGTAAATAATACTACAATGAACAAGGAGGTGCATATGTCTTTTCAAATTAATGTTTATCTTTGGATGAATACTAGTAATAGAATTGCTGGATCATATGGCATTTTTATTTTAATTTTTTTGAGGAGCCTCTGTATTGTTTTCCACAGTGACTGTACCAATTTACATTCCACAAACAGTGTATGAGGGGTCCTTTTCTCCACATCCTTGCCAACAATTACTAGATCTTGTCTTTTTAATGCTAGCTAGTCTGACAGGCGTTGGGTGACACCTCCTTGTGGTTTTGTTTTGCATTACCTGATGACTAGTGACACTGAGCATCTTTTCATGTGTTTTTTGGACACCTGTATGTCCTCTTTGTCCTTTGCCCATTTTTAAATTGGATTTTTTTAAATGTTTTGAGTTTTATGGGTTCTTTATATATTTTTGTGTTAGCCCCTCATTGGGTATATCGTTGGCAAATATCTTCTTCCACTCAGTAGGTTTCTTCGTTTTGTTGATAGTTTCCTTTTCTGTACAAAAGCTTTTCAGTTTGATTTAGTTCTAATTGTTTTTTCTTTTGTTGCCCTTGCCTGTGGAGACAGAGTCCCCCTAAAATATTGCTAAGACTAATGCCCAAGCATTTACTGCCTGTGTTTTCTTTTCAGAGTTTTATAGGTTCAGATCTTATATTTAGGTCTTTGATCCATTTTGAGTTAATTTTGTATAGGGTGTAAGAAAGTGGTCCATTTTCATTATTTTCATGTAGCTGTCCAGTTTTTCCAACATTATTTATTGAAGGGATTTTTCTCCATTGTATATTCTCCCCTCCTTTGTCATAGATTAATGGACCATATAAATATGGGTTTATTTCTTGGCTATTTTGTTCCATTGATCTATGTGTTTGTTTTTGTGCCAGTACCATACCATGTCGATTACTGTATCTTTGTAGTATAGTTTGAAATCTGAGAATGTAATATCTACAACTTTGTTCTTCTTGCTCAGATTGCTTTGGCTATTAGGGATGTCTTGTGGTTCCATCCAAATTTTAATTTTATTCTAGTTATGTGAAAAAATGCCATTTGTATATTGATAGGAATTGCACTGACTGTAGATTGCTTTGGGTAGTATAGACATTTTAACAATATTCTTCTAATCCACAAACATGGAATATATTTCTATTTGTTTGTATTGTCTTTAACTTCTTTCACAAAATCTTATCATTTTCAAAGTACAAGTCTTGGGACACCTGGGTGGCTCAGAGGTTGGGCGCCTGCCTTCAGTTCAGGGTGTGATCCCTGTCTGGGGATCGAGTCCTGCATCGGGTTCTCTGAGGGGACCCCACTTCTCCCTCTGCCTATGTCTCTGCCTCTCTCTCTCTCTCTCTCTCTGTGTCTCTCATGAATAAATAAAAAATCTTTTAAAAAAAAAAACAACAAAGTACAAGTCTTTCATCCTTGGCTAAATTTATTTTTAGGTATTTTATTCTTCTTGATACAGTTGTAAATAAGACTGTTAATTTCCATTTCTTCTCCTTTGTTATATGTAGAAAGAAATGCAACAGATTTTGGTAGACTAATTTTGTACTCTGCAACTTTACTGAATTCATATATTCTGTTTTTGGTGGAGTTTTTAGGGTTTTCTTTTTTTTCTACACATAATATCATGTCATCTGCAAATAGTGACAGTTTTACTTCTTCTTTACCAATTTGGCTATATTTTATTTCTATTTCTTGTCTGATTGCTGTAATGAAGCTTCTCAATAAAAGCACAAGAGTATCCTACTTACTGATGTTAGAGAAAAAGCTTCCAGTGTTTCATCAGTAAGTATGATTTTAGGTGTGGTATTATCATATATGGCTTTAAATATGTCAAGATAGTTCCATCTATAACCACTCTGTTGAGAGTTTTTATCCTAAATGAATATTGAATTTTCTCAAATGATTTTTCTGCACCTATTGAGATATGACTTTTCTCTCATTTTGTTAATGTGGTGTATTTTATTGATCGATTTTGCAGTTAATAAACCATTCTTGCATCCCCAGAATAATTTCCACTTGATAATAGCATGTGATTCTTTTAATGTATTACTGAATTTGGTTTGCTAATTTTTTTTGTAGATTTTTGCAACTATAGTCCTCAGAGAGACTAGCCTGTAATTTTCTTCTTTTGTGATGTCTTTTTTGGTTTTGGTATCAGAGTAACACTGGATTCATATAGATTGAATTAAGAAGAATTTCTTCCTCTTCAATTTTTAAAAATAGTTTGAGAAGAAGAGTTAATACTTAACAAAGTACAAGTCTTTCTTGGCTAAATTTATTTTTAGGTATTTTATTCTTCTTGATACAGTTGTAAATAAGACTGTTAATTATTATTAACTCTTCTTTAAATATTTGGTAGAATTCATCTATGTAGCTATCTG
Organism: Canis aureus; assembly: GCF_053574225.1. Lineage (NCBI taxonomy): Eukaryota > Metazoa > Chordata > Mammalia > Carnivora > Canidae > Canis > Canis aureus. Next base: position 9,531,606 of record NC_135611.1, on the reverse strand, counting down.
GACCTGAACTTATTCTGGGAAGTTTTATTTTTTATTACTGATTCAGTTTGTTTGCTTGTAATCAAGCTATTGGATTTTCCATTTCCTCCTGGTTCAGTTTTGGGAGATTTTGTTTTAACTGTTCATTTGTTGGCTTATAATTTTTTATAGTAGCGTCATAATTTTTTGTGTTTCTCTATCGGTTGTAACTTGTCTTTCAATTCTGATATTATTTATTTAGGTTCTCTCCTCCCCTCCCATGGTAAGTCTAGCCAAAGTTTTATTCTTTTGGTTATCTTTTCAAAGAACCAGCTTAGTTTTATTTATCTTTTCTATTTTCTTCCTCTTGATTTTATTTACTTCCACTCTGATCATTATTATTTCTTTCTACTAACTTTGGGCTTTGTATCTTCTTTTTCTATTTCCTTTAGCTGTAAGGTTAGATTGTTTGAGATTTTTCTTGTTTCTGGAAATAAGCCTGTATTACTATAAATTTTCCTCTTAGAACTACTTTTGCTGTATCTCATAGATTTTTTAAGTAATTCCATTTTAATTTGTTTCAAAGTATTTTTTAATTTACTCTTTAATTTTTCATTCATCCATGGTTGTTTAGTAGCACATTGTTTAGCCTTCATGTATTTGTGTTTTTTCACTTTTTTATTGTAATTGATTTCTGTTTCATACCATTTGGATCAGAAAAGATGCTTGATATGATTTCAATTTTCTTAAATTTGTTAAAACTTGCTTTGTGACCTAACATGTGGTCTACCCTAGGGAATGTTCCATGTGTTTTTGAAAAGAATGTGTATCCTTCTGGTTTTGGTTGGAGTGTCTATAAATATCTGTTAAGCCCATCTGGTCTACTGTGTCATTTAAGGCCACTGTTTCCTCATTAGTTATCTGTCTGGATGTTCTATCCATTAATGTGAGATGTTAAATTCCCCTAGTATTATTGAATTACTGTTAATTTCTCTTTTTATGTCTATTAAAGGTGCTTTTTATACCTAGATGCAACTATGTGTGATGCATAGATATTTATAGGTGTTATATACTCTTGTTGGATTAATCCCTTTATCATTATGTGATGTCCATTGTCTCTTGTTTCAGTCTTTGTTTTAAAGTTTATTTTATGTGATATAAGTATTGCTGCCCTAGGTTTCCTTCTGTTTTCATTTTCATGGAAATTTTTTCTATCCCTTCGCTTTCATTCTGTATGCGTCTTTAGGTCTGAAGTGAGTCTCTTATAGGCAACATACAGATGGACTATATTTTTTATCCAGTCAACCCTATCCAGTTTTGATTGGAACATGTAGCCCAATTGCATTTATAGTAATCATCATTAGGTATGTAATTATTGCCATTTTGTTAATTGTTTTCTCATTTTACAATCCTTTTTTCCTTTGTCTTTTCACTTCACAACTTTTTTAATTGAATACCTATTATGTGCTACTTCTCTAGGCTCCAGACTATTTCTATAATGTCAAAGCACATATTCTCACTTCCTCTACAGCAATTGTAAATAAATACTTACAATATTGGCAGAACTGTGTCTTTTTAAAATAGATTTATTTAAAAATTGGAACAAAATCGAGATTTTGAGTCATGCACAGCAATGAAAGCTGCCATTCTATCAGTTTACTGAGCAGTTTACTGAGTCATTGAATTCCTATATTATAGATTCAATCATCAATTTTAATCATATTGATACTAACCATGAGATCAGTATTAGTATCATATTCCCCAGGTATGAAATGTGATTGCAGCAAGGTTAGGAAAATTACTCATAGTCACAGAGCTGGCAAGTTCCCGACTGAGGGTTTCAGCCATGTCTGACTTCAAATCCTATAGTCCTCACCATTTCCCCATGATGCTGCCCTCAGATAGAAGAGAATTCTCCCTTTCTCCTCCATCCTGATACATGAAAGTCATTACCAGTAATCCCTAGTGATTCATGTTTCACCAAACATGTTTGATGGAGCTAGACATTGGCTTGGCTATCAACAGCCTTGGCTTCACACTTGCCATAATCACTAATATTCTCTTCCCTCTTTCCTTTTCCCTCTTTCTCCCTCCCTCTGTTCCTTTTCTTCCATTCCTCCCTGCTGCTTCTTTTCCTCTCTCTTTCTCTCTTTCTCTCTTCCCTCTCTCTCTCTCTCTCTCACACACACACTCACTTGCTCAGCTACCTCCACCTACCCCTACCCCCAAATAAGTTTATTTGCTTGTTCATTCATTTATACGCTTTGGATAAATAGACAAATAAATGATGGTCACTTCTTTTTTATTTACTGTGGGGGGAAATTTTTACTTTCTTTCTGAAAAAAAGATACTCAGTGGATAGTCTGCACTGTAAGCTCTAATTTTTATTAAAATAAACCTAATGATCAACTTAAATAACCAAATTGCAAAATTATATTTTCAAGGTCATATAGTATATATGATGTGTTTATTGTGAGCTAGTAAAAGTTTTCAAAGCAATCTTCATTTAACTACCCACATCTATGATATAGAACAAATAATTTCTTAACAACAATTTTATTCCCCACAATTAACAAACACTGACATAAACGTTGGTTTATTTGACCTGACTTTGTTTTACTGGTTGGCACCGGATTTTATAGTTTGTTGATTTCCAGTAGATAATGGATTGAAACTGCTTTTAATAGTGTTGGTTACTGAAGCATGCTGTTACAATGTAACCTCAAGGTATCCCTCATAAATGTTGTGGAAAATCTCCTGTAAAACAGCAGTAAAGTAATTTGTCCTTGTCTATTCCCAGGAGAGCATATCCATACACTTTGTTCCTACGATAGGATCCTTTAAGAACTATCCTTTATTATGTTGATATTGTAATGGCCTGTTATTGCTGAAGCCACTACATTTTCCGATCTAATTCATAGATATTAAAACAATTGACCTTGGACACTATTGGCTTGTGGGGAAAAACATTTTTAAATGCAGGCTTTCCTAGAATGATCACTCTATTTTCTGCTTCTCTGGCATACATTGTGTGTATTCGTTTTCTCTTTTGTCCTTTTCTGAAATATTTCATTGAAGTTTTGGTTTAGGGCTTAGTTGTTCTCAAATATCTTTTTCTGCTAAGCACTCTGTAGCTTCATTATTTTTTTATATTCCAAAATTATAGCTAAAGAAAAATCAGAATATATTGAAACAAAACTGAAGCTCATCCACAGTCCTACTATCTAGTCTAAGCCTCTACTTTGTTAAAAATGCTTTTAGGTCTTTTCTGTGTGTCTGCATATAAATGATCTCTTCTGTACATATGCACATATTCAAAAAGGCCTGTAGAGTGTAGCTTCTGCTTTCCACTTAGAATACATATTCATATTAATGACTGTGCACCACTTCATCGTACTTTACACACATGCACACACATATGCACACACATATAAACATCAATTGATCTACATCCTTATTATTTTAAAAATCCTCTCAAGCTATAAAATACAGATAGCATATAGCACTTTAGAAAAATTTATCAGTTTTTCATATAATTGACTAAAACTGGATATTGCTGATTATTTGAAGCCTGCAAAAATTACATTCTAGGTATCCTTGTGGGAAGATGTTCCATCTGATGAGTTGTTATTTGGCTGAACTTAAGAGCTCTGAAGGTACAATAGTTGTTAAGTTTTATTTGAATATGGTTTTTAAAAACTAATTTAACTACTAGGGTAAATGTTTTCATTCCAAATTGGATCACCTAATCAGACACTACTTACATGGAAATTGTATTCTGTGACTGAAATTAGGCTTCAGTAATTTTGTGTCCATATATTTAATTATTATAATAATAATCCCCAGTGGATGCATCATAGACCAGCAAAGGTCTCGTATAATCTTATACTACATTTAAGGGAAATGGAGAACTAGGTTAATGTATTTTGCAGGACAAAAATCACCGTAGATTGAACAATGGCTTAGTATTGATTTTTCAAAATAATTTGAGATAAGGAGAGACTATGAGCATGACATTTTTATTTGACTAAAGCATTTATTTCTCCATGACCTTGGGGTAATCTGTTTTTTGCATTCTGCTAAAGAAAGGAGAGCGTCAGTGACCAACAGTTTCTGAAACAGCTGTCTCATCTAATTAGTTATCTATCATTAGCATACATTTCTTTTTTTTTTTTTTAGCATACATTTCTTGATCTCATTGGTCAAATTGTAGAATAATTGTAATAACTAGATTTAAAGTTAGAGACTTTGAAAGGAATTTGCAGCACATATTTGCAGTATACCCACTACTTAAGTATAGAGCTCAAAATAAAATGACTGCACATGCATTAGAGTCACCTTAGGGGCTTAAAAATAAGGAAACAAAAGGAGATGGTCATGTCTGCTTAGTTTAGAATGGTACCAGAAATTATCTATTACTTAAGTGGTTTCCTCTTAAGATAGATAAGTTCTGTCTTTTGCCTTTTCCTCTCCCTCCTCAGCTCCATCCTACAACTCCATAAATATTTCTCATTGGGCAAGAAGGATAACCAGACATATTTTAACTTATTTTTTATTAATTAGAGTTGAGTGTGTGTGTGCATGTGCGCATGCGTGCATGCACTAATTACAAATTTATGGCCTCTGAAATGTTACACAACAGTCTGAAAGCAGTTAGCACATTTGTTTTCATGGTAACAATAATGATAATAAATTAGAAATTACAATAATAGCACATTGTTGATATACAGAGTAATTGTTTTGCACCTGTTTATTGTTTTCTTTTTTCCCTACCTTAAACCCAAAATACCAATCTCCTTTCTGTAGTAACTAAAATAGACTTTCAGGCACTATTTAAATAGTACCCACTCTGCTGACTTTCCTGAAGCCTTCTTGCTCAATGGCATTGCCTTTTTCTTTTACTTGCTATCTAACATATACTTTCTTATATTATCATTTTTATGTTATTCTCTTCAATTTATGGCCTTTTCCATGCTGGGCCAAATAATTGAAGTATAGCTGGAGAAATTAATGAAACATGGAATATGGTACCACCATAAATCCATGATCATTGCATCACCTCGAGGGCCTCAGATAGGTTCCCAAATTGCCTGGGAAACTGACCCTGCATCTCTGGTCGTTATTTTGGCATTCTGTATAACTTTCCACTTCAGACCTTTGCAACCCATAGAAACTTCAGCTATGCCTACCCTCTCGTCCCTTCTCTATTTTCCCACTGCCACCCACAGAATCAACGTATTTCTTTTCATACATATTTACTGAGCACTTAGCGGCCAGGTCCTGATGGTTCTCGGTGCTACATATAACTGGGAACAAAACATGCAGAATTTGTTTTGTCCTGCAGATTATGATCCATAAATAAAGAAATATTCAAAAAAATAAAGAAGTGTTCAGTATGCTAAGTGGTGATAAGTCAATGAAGCTGAAAATGCATTATGAGAAATAGAAAATGACTATCATGCCTTTTGGATAGAATGGCAGGGGAAAAACTGACGGTTGGGAAAAGCAAGCGTGATTCTTTCAGATACCCAGGTATGGGAGTTTCACCTGGAAGAAGCAGCAAACAGTAACACCTTACGATGGGTTCATCCTTAGTTTACTTGAGCAACAAACATAAGATATTGTTTTATGTCTCATAGGGGAAACAGAATCCTTTAGGGATTTAATCATCTGAAGGCACAATGCCTCCCAATCCACGATGTGATCCCATCCATTCTCTCATAAGATATTGTTTTATGTCTCATAGGGGAAACAGAATCTTTTAGGGATTTAATCATCTGAAGGTACAATACCTCCCAATCCACGATGTGATCCCATCCATTCTCTCATCTTTGCCTCCTGCCATAATGAGGCACCCTTCTATTGGAAGTCAGTCCCCTCCCTGCAAGTTTACCATTACCATCTCCTGAGAAATCTTGCCCCTTGTTATTCCTTTTCTTATGTATTTTATCTTCTTCCTCTTTTCTATATTTCTAATTAACATGCTCTCTTGTTCTAAAAATAATAAAATAAAATAAAATAAAATAATAAAATAAAATAAAATAAAATTAAATTAAATTAAAATAAAATAAAATAATAAAAATGTTAGGATCTGAATCTGCAGAAATGTTAAGAGGTGAGCAATAGTAAATTGCAAAATACCAAAGGCTAAAAGCTTTAGTTATAGCTTTAGTTTATAAAGTCCTACAAGGCCTTTATACTTGGGTTTCTGTATATTTTCATAGCATTTAAAAAGCTGCAAAACTTCTACACTATACCTAGGACGATTAGTAGTATAACTTATGTAAATATTACAAATATAGGCTAAAGAAAGTATAATATTATATATGCTATTAGATAAGTCAGACTTTATAAAAATGTATTTGAAATAACATTAAATTTTTGCTCTTTAATTTTGTCTTTTCTGGAATATCTGTTATATTTTTACAAATGGTATTTTTGCTATTTATTCAAAAATTGTGTCCTCTTGGCTCATTAGGTTATGAGGACATTCATGATAATGGAAATATAAATATTCATACTGCAATAATATAAAACTATAGAATATATAATGCACATACTAATAGTGGTTTATAATATATACTTTATTTTTTAAATTTTTAAAATTTTAGTTCCACTGTAGTTAACATACAATGTTATTATTTTAGGTGTACAACATAGTGCTTCAAAATTCTACGTTCTTCAGTGCTCATTATGGTAAGTGTAATCTTAATTCCTCTTACCTATTTCACCCATGTCCCCCATCTGTAATCCTCCATTACATATTTATAACACATATAACTTACATACTTATAACACATATTTTTTAATTCATTTGTTTTGTTTCTTAAGTTCAACATATGAGTGAAACATGGTATTTGCTTTCTCTGACTGGCTTATTTTGCTTATCATTATACTCGGTAGATCTATCCAGGTTACTGCAAATGACAAGATTTCATTCTTTTTAGGGATGAATAGTATTCCAATGTATATATTTACTGCCACTTCTTTATCCACTCTATTGATAGACACGTGGACTGCTTCCATATTTTGACTATTGTAAATAATTATTCATATATCTTTACAAATTATTGTTTTCATATTCTTTGGGTAAGTACCCAACAGTGTCATTACTGGATCATAGAGTAGTTCTATTTTTAAACTTTTGAGGAACCTCCATCCTATCTTCCACAGTGGCTGTACCAGTTCACATTCCCACCAACAGTGTATGAGGGTTTCTTGTTTTCCACATCCTTGCCAACACTTGTTGTTTCTTGAGGTTTTGATATTAGCCATTCTGACAGGTGTGAGGTGATAATTTTTTTAAAAAAGATTTTATGTGTTTATTCATGAGAGACACACGAAGGGAGGCAGAGACATAGGCAAAGGGAGAAGCAAGTTCCTTGCAGGGAGCCTGATATGGGACTTGATCCCTGGACTCTGGGATCATGTCTTGAGCTGAAGGCAAATGCTCAACCACAGAGCCACCCAGGTACCCCAGGTGTGAGGTGATACCTCATTGTGGTTTTGATTTGCATTCCCCCGATGATGAGTGGTGTTGAGCCACTGTTGGCCATTTGTATGTCTTTTTTGGAAAAATGTCTGTTTATCTTCTCCCCATTTTTTGAATGGATTATTTACTTTGGAGAGTTGAGTTGTGAGAGTTCTTTATATATTTTGGATACTAACACTTCACCAGATACATCATTTGCAAATATTTACAAATATCTTCTCCCATTCAGTAGGTCGTTTTTTAGTTTAGTTAACTGTTTCTTTCATGTGTATAAGCTTTTTATTTTGATGAAGTCCCAATAGTTTAGTTTTGCATTTATTTCCCTTGCCTCTGGAGACATATCTAGAAAGAATTTTCTACAAACAATGTTAGAGAAATTACTTCCTGTGCTCTCTTCCGGAATTTTCATGGTTTTGGGTCTCACAGATAGGTCTTTTTTTTTTTTTTTTTTTTTTTTCAGATAGGTCTTTAATCTATTTTGAGTTTATTTTGGGTACAATCAAGGAAGTGGTCTAGTTTCATTCTTTTGCATGAAGAGATTCTTTTTTCCCATTGCATATTCTTACCCCTTTTGTCAAAGATTAATTGACTATATAATTGTAAGTTTCTTCCTGGGCTTTCTATTCTGTTCTATTGATACACATACCTATTTTTGTGCTTGCACCATACTGCTTTGATTACTACAGCTTTGTAGTATGACTTAAAGTCTAAAATTTTTATACCTCCAGCGTGGTTTTCTTTCTCAAGATTGTTTTGGCTATTCAGGATCTTTTGTGGTTCCATACAAATTTTGAGGATTATATGTTCTAGTTCTATGAAAAATGCTATTAGTATTTTGAAGGGATTGCATTAAGCCTTTAGATTGGTATGGGTAGTATAGACATTTTAATAATATTCTCCCAATCCATGACCATGGACTATCTTTCCATTTGTTTGTATTTTCAATTTCTTTTAACATTGTTTTATAATTTTCAGAGTACAGGTCTTTCACCTCTGGTTAAGTTTATTCCTAGGTATTTTGTTATGTTTTGTGCAATTATAAATGGGATTGTTTTCTTAATTTTTCCTTTCTGCTAATTCATTAATAGTGTATGAAAATACAATGGGTTTCTGTACATTGATTTTTTATCTTACAACTTTACTGAATTCATTTATCAGTTCTAGTAGTATTTTTGTGGAGTCTTTAGGGATTTCTCTATATAGTATTATGTCATCTTCAAATAGTGAGTTTTACTGCTTCCTTACCAATTGGGATGTCTATTATTTCTTTTTGTTGTCTGATTGCTATGGTTAGGGCTTCCAGTACTAAGTTGAATAAAAGTGGTGAGAGTGAACCTCTTGTCTTGTTCCTCATCATAGAGAAAATGTGCTCAGTTTTTCCCCACTGACTATGTTAGCTGCAAGTTTTTCATATATAGCCTTTATTATTCTGAGGTATGTTCCCTCTAGACCTACTTTTTTTGAGGGTTTTTATCATGAATAGATGTTTTACTTTGTCAAATGCTTTTTCTGCATCTATTGAAGTGATTGTATCATTTTTATAGTCTCTCTTATTGATGTGATTCTTCATGTTGATTGATTTGCAAATATCTAATCACCCTTGTATCCCAGGAATAAATCCTTGATCATGGTGAATGAATTTTTTAAATGTATTGTTGGATTTGGTTTGCTAATATTTTGTTGAGGATTTTTGTGTCTTTATTCATCAGAGATATTAGCCTGTAGTTTTATCTTTTTAATGTTTTTATATGGTTTTGGTATTGGGAATGCTGGCCTCATAGAATAAATTTGGAAGTTTTCCTTCTATTTTTTTGGAAAAGTTTGAGGAGAATAGATATTAATTCTTCTTTCAATGTTTGGTAGAATTCACCTGAGAAGCCAACTGGTCTTAGTTTTTAGGGGAGTTTTTTTTATTATTGATTCAATTTCCTTGCTGATAGTCTGTTCAAATTTTCTGTTTTTTTTTTTTTTTCTTCAGTTTTGGTAGGTTATGTTTCTAGGAATTTATCCATTTTTCTAAGTTGTCCAATTTGTTAACATATAGTTTTTCATAATATTCTTACAATTGTCAGTATTTCTGTAATGCCAGTTGTTATGTCTTCTTTTTTCATATGTGATTTTGAGTCTTCTCTTAGAAGATTAATAAGTACTTTTTTTTAAGTATGGGGAAAGTGAAGGAAGAAATATCCCAACTTGAAGCCTTTTCAATTTCTTAAAAACGTTCTGCATGAACCTCATATATTTTTAAATACAGTAACAAATTCTAAATTGATTTATGGTAGAATTGATATGTTAATAACCTAAAAGAACAAATTTATTTTTAATCATTTTTATGTGAAAATTAAACATGCTAATGATAAATTATAGACATAAGATGTAAGCTAATTCAAGTTGTTTATATACTTTCACATAATAAAATGTATTATGGGGAAAACATCTTCAGCTAAGTAAAGGTGCTCTTGTACTGGAAATGTAAATAAATGTGGAACATGGATAACGTTCTCAAGGAATTATTATTAATCAGATGGAGAGAGACTGTTTAGCGTTCAGACATTGCAGGGAGGAATATGCACCTACAGTGTTAGCTGCAAGACTCTGTTCAAGAGGCCACTTTAGCTGTTACCAGGGGACAGATAAAATTTAAATAAACACAGATTATGGGAAGAGGGGGTCCCAGGGAAAAAATACAGTATCAGAAAATAGCAGAAATGAAAATTCAGATAAAGAGTTTGGAATCAGGTAACAACTAAGGATTTGGTCCTAGTTGAGTGTTCTCAAAGTCCATCTTGGGAAATGAAATTTGATTGGTAAAAAGACCTGAGATTTTCATTTATCCACTTAATGAATACATCACTCAAGATATATATCTCACTAATAAAGGGTAAAATATTTTAAAATTGGGATGATTGTAAACAGTTTAATTCTAAAACAAAATATTTATTTTCTTTTTTCCCCCATAAAATGGACAGGTATTTTATATTACATTCACATTTTAATTATTTAAAATTAATTTAATTAGTAAATGGACTAAATCTAATATTCTAATGTTCTTTTTCTCTCTCTTTTTTAGTTGGTCCATCTCTTTTTCTTTTTTGAATTCCAGTATAGCTAATATACAGTGTCATATTAGTTTCAAGTGTACAATATGGGCAGATGTTTTTCTACTCATGTAGAACCACCAAGAAATTGCTCTGAAACAAAACACATTTAATTGAAATAGTGATGGCTGACATTTCTTAAATATGAAATCAAGGTTTTAAGATGCAACCAACAACAGACTTAAGAACTAGAACATTATCATTTCTGTTATGGCTACCCCATATTCCATCTGTCTGCCTCCTCCCCAGTATAAACAATCCTGACTTACATTTATCATCCTTAAGGTTTTTAGAAGTTGATTCCATGTATAAATTACATATTACTAACAACATATATTGTTTTGATTTTCATTTATCTTTGATAGTTACAAAAATAGAATTGTCCTGGACACGATACTTTGAGACTTGTTTTGTCATTTAGTATTATGTTTCTAAGATTCATTTATGTTACATGCAGGTCCAGTTTTTTTTTTTAAATTCCTCTAAAATATTCCATTTTGTGCCTGTATTATTATTTTTCCCATTATGTTTTCTATAAGTACTTGGGTTATTTATATATTTTGCCATTTCATACAGTACTTCCATGTTTTAAGTCTATATGTACAAGAGTATTGGTATGGCCTGATGTCTAATGGTGTAATTGTTATTCATTCAAACAAGATAATACAAATTTCTTCCAAAGTGGTTGCCTCAAGTTAGCTTCCCAACAATGTTTAACAGCTTTGTTGACACAAAACCCTGATAGCAATTGGCATTATTAAGCTTTATAATTTTTGCCAAGTAGTGATAATCCTACTGTATCTCATTGGGACTGACCAGAGGCTTACAATTGCCCATTAGTTATCCACTGAACTTTGACTTGAGCAAATTTTATTCCAGCTTCTCTAAAGTACAGGCCCTAAACTTTGGCTTGTCACCTGGTTTGATCCAGCACTAAAGTCCATCATCTTCCCCTTAACAGATCATTCTAAGAATTTTACTTCTTCTCTCTTGGTTCATTTATCCCTGACAGATATCTATTCAATAATGTACTCTGCTCACCCTTGCCAGAATGTTTTAACTGATAACTAGTAAAATGATAGGTGCTTAGCAAGACATTAAATATATAAAATCTTAAACTCCACCAAAGAGTTGTACACTCATTGGGTAATAGCCTTCACTAAAGGGAATCATGTTTAAATTCAGGAACTGATTTCTGTTTCAATGACCAATTTTCTTGTCCTAAGAAAGAACTAATTAGGAAGCTTATTCTGAGATTTCCTTTATGCTCTACTTAGACCAAGTAGATACATTATTTTTGTCTACATTATTTTATATTCATTTATTTGCTCTCATGTAATATGTGAAGTGAACATAAAAATGCTTCCTCAGGAAAAACAATTTTTACACATAAAGTATAAAAATAGCAGATAACACCTAAAGAAATCTTCTTTCATGCAACTATCTCCCACCATTGTCCTAGGAGATTTCATGAAGCTTTAAATAGCAAACTGACTTTTAGGGTAATTTCATAACTTCTGGAGTGTTATTTGAATCTGTACATGGCATTAAAATGCTCAAATGATTTTCATTGAATTGCTGCTGCTTTTAATGTCTGACTTACGATTGCATTGCCTTATCTTTGACATTCTTGAATATTTGCAGTGATATTCATGTACTTTTTCAATATGAAAACAACATAATCATTAAGTACAACCACGTCAGTGACAGCGTTGACACGATACACTGCTTGACAGCAATGACAAAACATCCTTAGGAAAAGCTGATCTGTGGAAATATTTTGCCACCTGTTCAGGCAAAGACTAGACCTTCTCTAAAAGCCTTATTTCACTTTTTTCACTTGTCTGAAAACTCTAATGAAAATGCACTACGTATCTATAGCACTAAACATCAAATATGATTAAATATGAATGCATATACCAATGAAAAGTATGTAGTTCAAAAAATTATTAAAATACAATTTTAATTGTATTTATTATAGTCCTCATGCTTACATGAGGACTATAACATGTAAGCATGTAAGCATGAGGACTAGAACAATGTCAAATTTGTATTTCAATAATACAAAAATGATATTAACATGGAAGAAGTAAAATTTAGGGCCACATTTTCAGACATCTATTATGTTTCATATTTTGTGGCAAAGCATTTTGTGTATATTATATAATTTAATATTTATGAATCTCCAATAACCCTGTAGTACTATGATTAACAGTCTGACCTACAAAGGAAACATGAGCATCAGACATATTAATCTGTACCAACAACATTTACACAATGGGAAAATAATAATTTGAATGAAATCTTTCCTACTGAAACCAATTAGGATTCTGCTCACCATGCCACTGTGAAGAGAGATCGGGCACAGATAACAATCTGGGCTGTTTTCATAAGTATACATATAAGTCGTTGGAATTCGTTTCTAATTAAGGAATTCAAATTTAAATGTCTTCATTTTTCTTGTATGCGTCAGTTACCATCTGCCCTTACCATTTAACCATTTGTTAAAGCTCAGCGTTTCCAAATGTTGCTGATGAAAGAAAGCCTTTATAACTTATCTATGAAGATTTTCATATTTGTGTCCCAAATTTTTATATCTTCTTCTTAAATATTGTGAGAATGTCTTTTGTTGCCCCATAGGATACTTTCCAGAATCTCTACCTGAGATCGGCTTATGTTTACATAAGGCGAGACTCCTCCTAAAAGAACAAACTTTTAAACGCATCCAATAGGGATCCCTGGGTGGCTCAGTGGTTTAGGACCTGCCTTCGGCCCAGGGCATGGTCCTGGAGTCCCAGAATCGAGTCCCAGAATCGTATCCCAGGATCGAGTCCCACATTGGGCTCCCTGCATGGAGCCTGCTTCTCCCTCTGCCTTGTCTCTGCCTCTCTCTTCGCTCTCTCTGTCTCTCTGTATCTTTCATGAATAAATAAATAAAATCTTGGGATCCCTGGGTGGCGCAGGGGTTTGGCGCCTGCCTTTGGCCCAGGGCGCGATCTTGGAGACCCGGGATCGAATCCCACGTCGCGCTCCCGGTGCATGGAGCCTGCTTCTCCCTCTGCCTGTGTCTCTGCCTCTCTCTCTCTCTCTCTGTGTGTGGCTATCATAAATAAAAATAAATAAATAAATAAATAAATAAATAAATAAATAAATAAATAAAATCTTTAAAAAAAATAAATGCATCCAATATATCTCTTGCTTCTTTTTCATCAGTATAACCGTGTCTATAATAAAGAGCCTTGAATTCAGAATTAGGAAAGTCCCTTGTTACCAGAGGGCAGGCAAGTAGAGGGATGGGTGAAATAGGTAAAAGGAATTAAGAATACACTTGTCACAATGAGCACTGAGCAATGTACACAATTGTTGGATCACTATATTATACACCTGAAACTAATATGACACTGTCTGCTAACTACACTGGAATTAAAACACTTGATAAAAAATCAATATTATTTTTAAATGAATTTAATTAATTGGGTACTGTAGAAAGATAGCCACACAGATATACCTCAATTTAAGAAAACATAATACATGAAAATTTGTGTACATATTCAGAAAAATGCATAGGGTGGCAGAGAAGTGGTTAATTCCCATTTTAAATCACAAATGGGAAAGTCACTGTAGGGTATTTAAGTAAGTTGGTGTTCTTAAAATGCATTCATTATTTTTCTGGTAGTCAAGAGTATTTCCCTCTATTTCTGCCTCTTCATTTCTACCGGTGTTCTCTCTATTTATTCTGCCCTTGTATGCTGGGAGGAGCAGTATCAATTTCTTTTATATGATATATAACAAATGCAGATGCAGGAGAGTTTTTCTTGCTGCTGAATCTCTCAATATGTTTGTAATTCTTAGTCTCTGAGAAATCCTGCTTCCTCTTCACGCATTGCATTCAACTACCTTACACATCTCCTTCTATTGTTAGAATTATTGTCTCTTATTTGAAAACAAATGTCTTTCTTTGGAAAAATAATACTCAGTAAATGTGAATTATTATGTCATGGAGTTAAGCACAGTTAGCATTTCCCATACCACTATACTATTCCAGAAATGTGAAGTCTGTATCTGTAATGCTTTCCTAACTACTTGAGAAGATGTCATATACATGTGAAGGGTAATGGAAGGAAACATGTTTAAACTTGATGAGAAATCTTTTGAAAGTTTGGACTCAATATAAGTCAGCCTTTTATATACTAAGATAATAATATTTATGTGTACCTTTGTATTACATATTATCCATTACCGAATCATTTCAAATAAGAGGTTCTAATATATAAGTTTCCTGTGAAGGCTATATGGATCCCAGTTGCTGCTTGTGTAGGAAATGACTCCTTCCATGTCTCCACCTCCAACATTTTATATTTTAATATAGTGGGAAAAAAAAGAAATATTATTCAATTATTTAGGGGGCTTGGAGGTAATTTTTAAGTTTTTATTTAAATAAAAAATGTGCTCATGAATTTCACTGAATTCCTGAAACCTCTTCAGAATGAAATATTAATCACGTTGTTGGGTCCTTTAATAATGAATATTGTGACTGCCCTGGATCTTGGCTGAATTGTCTGACTTTGGATGTTCTCAAAACTGACTGTCACCCGCCTCTTATCGTAGAGCACAAGAGCATGTTTTCCATTAGTAGGAAAACGTGATGACATACCATTTTCCTTTTGCAAACTTCATTTCACTGAATTAAGTTCCAATAACACAAACATTCCAGTGCCTTTGAAGATGTCTAAGTTTTAATCTGGGTCTGACATATTAGAAAGGAAATATTTTACTACTTTATTAATGTTTTAAAAGAAATGTATTTTGTTAATTTAAGGGATGTGTTAAGCTGCCACACAGACATACATGATAAATGCAAATTAGTGTTTTCTCAAATTTTAAAGTATAAAAGAAGTGATTATTTCTCATATGGTATTATTTTATAAAAGAAATCATTCACATTACCATGGAAACAAAGGTGACAAAAAACGTTTGTATCATTTGGTCTTAGGTTTTTAAAAACTCAAATGTGGGATCATGAGAATTTTCTAGCTTAGATAGCATAAAATGTTCACACTTCCCTTTGGTAACAAGATAACCATTACATTTTCCTAAAATAAATTTACAATAATATTATTTTATGGAGCAGTGCTTTCTTAATATATGATCAAATTTATAAGAAATTTTAGGATATCATTTATTGTAAAAAGTGAGAATGTGCCTATAAAATAATCAAGTTTTCTGCCAACAAAATTATTATTTGAAATGGATAAGGAGGCTTTGAAATTTATCTTCTACTTTCTCATTCTACAAATTACATAGTAACTTTTTTCATATTGAATATTCTATGCCTGTGGTGTTGTGTGTATGCGCATATAAAAATAACATTTCTATAGAAATATTATGGTAATTTAAATTCTCCAAAAGGGTATAATTTGATACCAGCTAACATACCACTCTACGGATTTTAATAGAAATTTACCTGCTTTTGTATATTCATTCTCTGTGGGACTCTGTAAATTTATTTTTAAATTTCATAAGATGTAGAATCTCTGAACATTTTACTGCAGATATTATTTTTGTATATTGAATATATGTCTTATAAAATAAGCATTTCTTTCACTACATGTTTTTACTAATGTATCCTGGAGAATTAGTTCTTGCTTTTCCAAAGAGCAACCAAATTGGCATTTAGAAACGTCATCCTAAGAATCGTAATGTTTTCTAATATATTCCAGAATATATTCTATCCTTTTGTTTTACTTTATTTTCTTTTAATTATATTGAGGCGATATGTTCCATTAGCTTTGTGATGCAGTTTTCAAAAGCAAATAAGGCTTTGCTCCATTTACTCTTTGGAGTCTCCTTGGGTTGAGTTCTGCACTCCACTTGGGCAACTTCTAAATCTGTGTATTTGGTCTGGTTCTCCTCTGCTCACTCCAGCCTTTTACCTCCAATTATCCAAGAATCAAATGCCCTTGGGTGACTCATTAACACCTTAATATGACATCTACTTTTTACTTCTGTACCCAGACCAATCATGCTTTTCAGCTGCAATAATATTTTTCTTTATACTTAAAACGTTTTAGTTATTACTAGATCTTCATTTTTCTTTTCTTTTCTTTTTTTTTTTTAAAGAATTTATTTATTAATCATGAGAGACACAGAGATAGGGAGAGGCAGAGACACAGGCAGAGGGAGGAGCAGGCTCCATGCAGGGAGCCCGACGTTCGACTCCATCTGGGGTCTCCAGGATCACGCTCTGGACTAAAGGCTGCCCAGATCTTCATCTTTCTATCACAGCCTATCTTCAGAAATTGATTGAATTTTTAACTGACAATTATTATTTCATACATCATCCATTCTTCCTGTCAACGTTCAATAGTTATGTAGGGACCACTTGTGTTTATGTCCTAGGTTAGGTACTATATATACAGTAGTAAATCTAATGAAGTCATTGCCTTCATGGAGCTTGAATCGAGTAAATAGGGAAATACAATTCAAATCTGCTTTATTTTCCATATAAATATGTCTTGTCTGATATCATCACCTAAATAAATTTCCATTGTTTTCCTATCAGTAATTCAAGCCCATGTATGATAAAGTCTCTAGGCTTGCTTCCAATGATTCCTGCATACTGGCCTCAGCAGTTTTGTTTTTCCCCTAATCAAAGACTTTTTGTGACTTCCTGTTTCCTATTATACTGAAGAATCTAAACTATTTTTCTTGTCTTCTAAAACATTGCTTCATTGATTCACTCTTATTTGTGTGTTTGTATATTAATTTGTTACATTTTTGGGTACATATATAATCAGGCTCTACCCTTTAGCATTTGAGGGATTGGCAATGGATGAGACTCTATCTTATCCTCAGGGAACTTGCAACCTAGCTGAGAAAGGGTTTGTGAACCCATAGTCCCAATCTAGTGGGAGATTGTCCATATTTGAAAAATGTTGAGAAAGTGATTCATCACTTACAAAGTCAAGAGGTTATGGAGAGTCTCCAGGAGACAGGCTGTTGTAAGTAGAGAGAAAATAAGTATGAGTCTCATATAGAGTGGTTTAGAGAAAAAAGGATTGTAGAGAGCATGGGTGGAGATACTGGCCAACTTAATCTCATTTACGTTTATCCAAGTAAGTCAAACATTAACACATATTTTGTGTTAAGAAAATCAAAAGTTACCCTTGATAATACCTCACAGTCTATTCTCATTTTCAGTATTGATCACTATTTTCATTTTTTTTCTGCATCTTTTCAGATCTTTATGTGAATAGAATTTGCAACTCATTGTTTACTTAGATTTCTCTAATTAGTATGTAAGTTTTCGTCTCTATTCACTCATAAATTTGAGTTTTCGCCAGGTATGTGTTAACGTTTATTGTTCCTCTTCTTTGAGAATTGACTTTTTGTTCTTTGACATATAGCATGGTACTGGCTACTGGCGCATGACTGGAGAAGAACAACAAATGTCAGTAAGATCAGAGAGAGACCATGTATATGTCGAAATCTGGTACATTATAAAGGTGGTAATTCACATAGGGGAAGAAAGGATTCTTAGTCGGTGGTGTAGAGAAAAATATAAGTCACACAATATGTAAAGATAAAATTTAAATTTATCATGGACCTGTTATGAATAGCAGGACCACAGTGTTATAAAAATCTAGGAGAAAAATATGTTCATGATTGTGCTGTAAGGAAGAACTTCTTAAAAGCAAAAATTTTTTAAAAAGTGGCTTATTTGAATAAAAATGAAAGATTTCTGTTGAATGAAGACTATATCGGTGAAATAAAAGGCAAATCAGAGATTGGGAGAGGGTATTTGCAAATTTAACATCAGTGAGGGAAAAGTCCCTTTAGATTACATAAGGTACTCTTGTAAATTAGTTACATAAAAAGATAAGAAAAATAGAACCCCCCCTCAAAAAAGGGCAAATTATATATCCTATATCTCTTCTACCAGCAATTACTTTTAAATATTAATATAAAAGGTATGCATTTTACCCCATATTAATGAATAAGTATATTCCCCACCCATCAAGATAACTTCCACCTCTACCCCTTCCCTGTCTCCATCTGTTCAGGGCTACTTCCCATATTCATATAATCTGGGATTCTACTTGGAGAATATGTTTATTTTTGTAGTCAATGACTAGCAGACATTTTAGTAACATCTTACAACTTTAGAAATTGCTGCAGGTTTTCATGGGCTCCTTGCTATTGACTACAGTGTTGTATTCAGTGGTTTACTCTTAAATTCTTTGTGGTATGTGTGTATACAGACAACCCTTACACAACATGGGGATAGGAGTACCAACGCCCCACATAGTCAAAAATCTATGTATAACTTTTGACCCCCCAAGAACTTAACTACCAATAGCCTAACAACATAAGAAGCCTTACCAATATGAGAGTTAATGAGCACATATTTTGTATGTTATATGTGTTATACACTGCATTCTTAATAAAACAAGATAAAGAAAGTGTCATTAAGGAAGAGGAAATACATTTATAGTCCTGTACTGGTAGGAAAAAAAAAAAAAATCCAAAAAAAAATAAGTAGGGCGGTTTAAGAGTCAACTGGGTATGTATGCACGTGCTTACTTTAGTAAATCTTGTTACTTTTTCTACATAATCTCCGTAGGTGCTATGATCCTAAGTCATACCATGTGTGTATCTAGAAAGGTCTTCACCTTCCTACTTCAAAACTGAATGATCGCTCCCAAAAGTTTCAGGAATCGCTAATGACCTCGGGCATTTGAAGAAAGACTACTTTCTTCAAATATGTTGTGAGAAAGATATCAAGTTCGGTATCTGAGGGGATTCTTTCAGAACGGATGATGTCTGCAGTTCTGAAAAATGTCCATCTGTATTGCTTTGCATATTATATGACCATGAATGTTTCTTCTTTAGAAAATCTGTTTAGGCAAATATTTAAAGTTCTTGATATGCCTTCTGCTTTAATTTTTTTTTTTTTTACTTTATGCATTCCATAAGTTATTTGCAGTACATTGTAGGGTAATTCGTTGACTGCATTTTTGAGCTAACAAATTTATTCTTCAATTATAACCATTTTTCTTGTTCTGCTCACCCATTCTACCATTTTAATGTCAATGACCAAATCCTAATTTCTAATATCTCAGTTTAACTTTCCATTGATACAAAATTCTCTTACATCTCTCTGAGGTTATTAGAGGTTATTAATAATATCTAAAGTTTGATACTAAAAAAAAAAATAAAAAAAAATAAAGTTTGATACTTTGTTCTTTTAACTCTCTCAGTAGAACACTTTGTTTAATTTGTTGCTTCTATATGGTTTGGCTTTTCGCAATTTTTAATTGAATCTTGGCTATGAATTTAGTGTTTAGTATTTGTAGTTATATGATTGTCTTAATCAGTTCAGGCTTTCATAGCAAAATCCCATAGACTCACGTAGCTTTTCCTCTGTCCTAGTATGGGAGGGACAGAGGGACAGTGGGATGGAGGGATAGATGAAAAAAGGGGGGATAGAGAAAGACATATCTCTCTTATTATAAAGCTGCTAATTTCACCGTGATGGCTTCACTGGCATGACCTAATCTAATCCTAATCACTTCCCTAGGGTCTCATCTCCAAATACCATCACATTAGGGATTAGGGGTTAGGGCACCAACATATAAATTTGGTGTGAAGAGAGGCAGAAACATTCAGTCCATGGCAATCATATATGGATGAAATTAATTTTTTTTAATTTATTTATGATAGTCACAGAGAGAGAGAGAGAGAGAGAGAGGCAGAGACACAGGCAGAGGGAGAAGCAGGCTCCATGCACCGGGAGCCCGACGTGGGATTTGATCCCGGGTCTCCAGGATCGCGCCCTGGGCCAAAGGCAGGCGCCAAACCGCTGCGCCACCCAGGGATCCCCCTATATGGATGAAATTAATACAGCTAACCCTAATTTTCTTTTGCTCAGTTATTTTGTGACATTCATTTTCCATCTTTTTTTTAAGCCTATTTAAAGTGAATTTCTTGTAGACAGCGTATATTTGAGGCATGCTTCTATAACCATTCTAACAATAGTTGTGTTTTAATTGATAAGCTTACAGCTTTTATCATGGCTGTTCTTTTCTTAAGTGGTAGTACCAATTTAGGGCTCCAGGATCATTAATTCATTTTCTTCAGGATCATTAATCACAGATTGTAATGTAAGTTCCACAGAATTAAAAATAATCCATTAGGGGCACCTGGGTGGCTCAGTGGTTGAGCATCTGCCTTTGGCTCAGGTCGTGATCCCAAGGTCCTGGGATCGAGTCCCACATTGGGCTCCCCTGAAAGCCTGCTTCTCTGCCTATGTCTCTGCCTCTCTCTGTGTCTCTCATAAATAAATACATAAAATCTTAAAAAAAAAAGACTGAAGTCTTAAAAATAATCCATTAGCCAATAGAAAAGCATTTAACCTGAGATAAGCATTGGTTTCATCAGGGAAATTTTGATGCTGCTGTGAACTGCAGCCCGAGGAACCAAAAATCTGGTACAGATATCTCTGGTAATTCAGAGATACATGGACTTTGTGCAAATTCTTAGAAATCCCAGACTTATCTTTTGATATCCTAGAGCAACCAAGCATGCATATCACCCAGGTAATAAATACCAATTTTGTAAAGTGTAATGATTTAACAGGCATCTGCATGAGAGGAAACTCTAACCAACACATGACAAGATGCCCAACTTTAGTGGTCATCTGAGATGCACATCTTAGATTAATTATTCAGTACTTTTTCAGACTTACGAGAATAGCAAAAATTGGAAGTCTTATAGTACAAGCATGAATGAAATGTAGAAAAATGAGAACTAGTTAATTTAAAGAACAATTTGGTACCATATGGGAAAATCCATTGTGCATCACAGTCACCTATTTAAGTGGTATAGTGACCTCCCTTAATGCTACTTAAAAATCTATTGTATTTCTTCTATAGATCTTGAGAGTCTCAGATGGTATTAAATTTTTGCTTTAATGTGAAACCATTTTAAAAAACAACTCAAGAGAAGGGATCTCTCTGCTATTTACCCACACTTTTTCACCTTCTTTGTTTTCTTCTTTCTTGATTGTTCTAAGATTTAGCATAGATTTGCTGGTGACAGATTCATAGTTTCCTTTCATCTGAGAATGTCTTCATAAATTCTTCATTCCTAAAGCTCTTTTTGTTTGATAAAGAATCTGGATTGATGATTCTTTTTCTCAGCACTTAAAAAAATGAGCCACAGTCTAGGAGTTTTGATGGTTTCTTATGAGAAATCTGCCTTTTGAATGTCCTTCCCCTATAGGTAGGGGGATATTTACTCTGACTGTTCTTAAGATTTTTTTCTTTGTATCAAACTATCAGAAGTTTCACTATGATGTGTCTTTGTCAGAATTGCTTTGAATTTATCTTGTTTGCTGTTTGCTCACCTTTGAATCTGTAGGTTTAGAGCTGTTATTATTCATCCTACTGCTTTTCCAGCCTTGACCTGTGTGTCCTCTTCTTCCCAGGTCTCTAATGATCCTACTGCTAGACTTTTGTACCAGGCCTGCAAGTCCCAGAGACCCCATTCATTTCTTTTAATTCTGTTTTCTCTTTTGTTCACTGGATAATTTCTATTTCTTCCTATGTTCCAGTGAGATTATTTTTTTTTCTTTTCTGTTCCCTCTATTCTGTTCCTATCCATTTTTTTTTTAATTTTGCCTATTGTACTTTTTATTTCTAAAATTTCTATCAGAAAAAAATAAAATAAAATTTCTATTGGGTTTTTTATATACTCTATTTCTTTTTCGGGAATTTATACTTCTTACTGAGAGTATTTTTTTAAGATTTTATTTATTTATTCATGAGAGAAACAGAGAGAGAAAGAGAGGCAGAGACACAGGCAAAGGGAGAAGCAGGCTCCCTGCAGGAAGTCTGACATGGGACTCGATCCCGGGTCTCCAGGATTATGCCCTGGGCTGAACCCCTGAGCCACCTGGGCTGCCCAAGAGTTTCTTGTTTTATGTTTCCAGTATATTTGTGATTGCTTGTTGAAGTATTTTTATGATGGTGTTTTTAAAATCCTTCTCAGATCATTCCAACACCCATGTCATCCCAGTACTGATGTCTGTTTATGTTTTCTCATTCAGGTTGAGATTTTCCATGTTCTTGTTATGATGAGTGATTTTTCTATTGAAATCCAAACATTTGGGGTATTATGATACTCTGGATCTCATTTAAAGCTTTTATTTTATCTGGCTTTCTCTGACATTACCCAAGTAGGTGAAGGGGTACAACCACATTGGTACTTACAGGTTTTGGTAAAAGTCCGGTTTCCCTAATCAGCTTCTGTTATACACAGGGGGAGAGGCTCCTCATTACTTCTGGAGTTCACGCTCCCCACTAAAGTCTCTTCTGGTATTAAACCACTGAGAGGTGGAGGGGTTTGTTGTTACTACCACCATGTTCTCTTGATTGACACTCTGGTGTGGTGTTATGCTCTTTGAAACTTCGTCACAGCTCTTGTGTATTCTTTGTTTTCCCACTTTCTTTTCCATCTTACTGTTTCAGTTTGGTTAGTTTCTAATAACCTATAAATTCATGATTCATTTTGTGAATGTGTTGAGTCTACTGGTGACCCCGGCCTGGTAGTTCCAACAACTCCATCTTCACTCAGTCTCATGCTGATAATTGCTTATCTCTCCACCCTGTTTTCTTGTCATTTTATACACTTTCTGATTGGTGAAAGCTGAAAAAATTATATATCACAATAAATACATAAATTATTTTTCACATCTGTAGATGAACAAGCCTTTTCTCTTGTTAGGCATTGAGAGTATGAGCTAGTGTTCAGCTAATCACATTTCGATGGTTTGGGTGCGGGTTAACATGTCAGAGGTTCATCTCAAAACCCGATCATCCTTTCACTTTGGTTTATCCCTTTGCACTGCTCACAAGAGGACCTTGCCTTATGGCTCTCCCAGCTGTGCTTGATGGTTATGTTGTTAATGTTGTGTTGAGGGGGTGGGAGAATAAACTATTCCTGACATTCTGATTCAGTCTCAGTCTTATGCAAACATTGTGAACTTGGTATTGGAGAAATATCTGCTCAGGTGTCCTTGCCTGTTCTCAAGATACAGTGCTGGGTTTACCATATATTCCTGCCTCTCCCATAGCAGTAGAGTTTTGTGTTTCTTCTCTTTCTTCTCCCTGATTCCCTATCAACAACCATTAGCACTAGAAGGTCAATTTCTGTATTTGTTCGTAATGATATAGTTAAGTACACAATACCCAAATGAGATTTGTTAACCCAATAAATAATGTATTGTGATTACCATAACATAGACAGTGATAAAATATGTGTCACAAAATTCACTTTTTTAGCATTATTGTTCAGGGTCTTATTTTTTTTTCCAACTTAGAGATTGACAAAAACGATTCTTAGTAAACTACAATTTTTTGTTGCAGTCTTGTAAAGTCTGTAAGACTTTTTTGATGAATGACATTTCCTTTTAATCTTTAATCTAAGCAGTACATAATCATGAAAAATATTAGAGCCCCTATTATCAGTGTTTATAAAATTATTTAATTGGCCAAGAGTTTTGGAACTTACATATGCATATTTATTCTGGTAAGAGCAAATTATATAGCCTTGAAATATAATTTCATTACTTTTCAGCAAATCTTACATCATGTAAATCCATCAGCCATGGCTATTTTCCTTATTGAATTTGAGAATGAGAAATTTAGGTCCCTTTTAAGCTGTCAGAATGAGAGAGTTTCATAAAATATATTAGCAAATGAGAAATATTTAGCATATTTATTGCTATGGTAATCATAGACTGACTGTATTTCAATAGTAAACAGAGATACAATATTAGTAGTAAATCTTTAAAGAGCACTTATTTCTTTATCTTTCAAGCTCTTTGGATAACCCTTATTGCCTACAGGAAGAATATAGCTAGGACTTTATTTTTAGATGAAATAAATCAAAATATAAAGAACAAGAACTTCTACTATAAATTAGAAGTAGTATAAATATTCATGACTTTTTTATCATACATAATTCTTGTTTTAAAAATGTTTGTCCATATCTTGTTAGAAAAACGACTGACACTCCTATTTCATGCCAAACTTGGAGCAGTGATCTGCTTAGAGAATTATTATTCTTGTGTGATTCTTTAAAAATATGTATGGATTTCAACATTACAATTGTATTATTTACTTTTATTTCTTCAGCCTGGTTTCTAATGTCATCTTTCCCAAATACTTTCAATTTGCCCTTGGGAGCATTTAACCTGTTTTTAACCTCCGTGTTCTTATCTGTAAAATGGGGATACCAGGATGTTTAGAAAATTAGATGGTTTCACATCTGTTAATAACATGGATCAGCCGCTAGCACATAAGTAATTAATAATATATTGATATTATTTTCTGAGTGCAATATGCTTTATCATTTTTAAGAAGATCTTATTTATTTATTAGAGAGTGAGAGAATGAGAGAAAGCATGAGCAGGGGAAAGGGAGAAGCAGATTTCTCTCCAAGCAGGGAGCCGGACACAGGGCTTGGTCCCAGGACTCTGGGATCATGACCTGAGCTGAAGGCAGATGCTTAACTGACTGAGCCACCCCGACACCCCGGCATACTTTTTAAAGTAAAATTGTCTAACCTGAAGCACTTCAATAAGTTAAATACATACAGATGTGGAATCTGTAATAATTTTGGTAGTAGTAACTAGGGTAATGCTTGCATCCTAGATTATGATGCTATATTGAAAAATGCTTTGCTATTAACATATGTCTCATAATTTGATTCAAGGGATAAATAAAGGTGATTTATCGTGTAATAATATATATGTTGGATATACACATAAAAGCAAGAAATATTTGGTTTTTGTCAAGGTGGAGATATTCAAGAAGAACAATGTGAAATAAGTATCTGGAAACAAAAAAATTTTGAAAAAGAACTCTGTCCTTAGGAATAGTTATAAATCATATTTAAAAAATCTCTTATCAAAATTTGTTTATAATGAGCTTTTAAACAATTCATTTTGATTAGCTCTATTTTTGCCATACTTCTCTTTGTTACTTGTATGACCTAAGAGTGTGTTTGCAAAAGTATTTTCAAATTGTATATGATTAAAATTACTTCTCTGTTTTACTATGGCTTTCTGGACGTGGTTATCATTGTTAATTTGCAGATCTATATTCAGTTATACTTCTGTCCAATTTCTCTGTTTCACAAATTCATTCATACCCCCCAGCAATTATCTAGTGAAGTAACAATCAGATACATGTACATAAATACTTCTACAGAAAAAAGTCAATATTTGAAATTTTCTCCAATTATTAAGAAGAGACATGATCACCTGCTATAAAGATTTCTCACTCCCCCCTTTCCATCCCTTTCAATGTATCTCTATATTATCTCTTGTAAAAATACCTGATAAAATTAATGCCCAGCACCTGAGGCCAAGGCAAGACAACACCATGGAAAGCACATCTTTGGTCACAAGAATATCACTAGAAATATTAGAATAATAGAAAGGTAGATGTTTTAAAAAACCCAAGTACTAGATTTTGGAATTGTATCCTGAATTCTTTCCTTCAAAGACAACATTGGAATTCTGGGTCTGGACTACTCTTTAGACTTGCTTCATATTTCCATGTAAGTCTCTTCCTCTGCAGAAGAGGAGAGTTACCCAATGAGCATTGGCAGCAGGTAGCAGGCACACACAGTCCCTGCTTGCCTGTCCCTTCTGATTTGCCTGCAGGACATCTGTCTCCTGTGATCTCAGTCATGCTGCTAAAGGGGTACACCTACACACTTCAGAGTGCAAGGGACACCCATGCTTCTGTGTTTTCACACTTTGTAGGAATTCTGTTACTGTCCTGAAACTGAACCAGTCTCTCAGAGCCTCACTAACATTCTGATTTCTGTCTATTCTTATTTGTTGAACTCAGCTGGCTCTGAATTATTGGAAAAAGGTTTGTTATTTATGAGGCTCCTTAAAATCCCAACAGGAAGTGGACATAATAGATGCTCAGTATCGATTTTTAATGTTCTTGTTTTGTTTTTGCTTGCTTGTTTTTTAAGTAGGCTCCACACCCAGCGTGGAGCTCAATACTGGGCCCTAACTCATGACCAAGAGAGTAAGACCTGAGCTGAAAGCAAGAGTCTGATGCTTAACTGACTGTTTCACCCAGGCACTCCAGTACATATTTTCAAATTAATCGATTTCAGTATATTGACCTTTGGTTTCAGAAATGTGCATGAAAAGATATTAGATATTAATATCATAGTACACATTACTGTAAGTGTAACTGAATGTTAATAATGATGAAAATTGCAGAGATTTCTTAATGATCATATTCAAATTTAATTAAAAAGCAATGAGTTGGTGCAGTTTGGTCTTTTTAAATCAATATCTTTCTACTTTGTGTAGTTTTCTTAGCTCTTTAAGCAAAGATATTTTCTTTGTTTAAACTTAATGAATGACTTCTAAAGATTCACAATAGTAAAGGAAAATGAACATACATTTGCATTTCATATAAAATACTCATGAATTTTTTAGTCACGGGAGGCTTCCATTTAGAAAGTATTACATATACAGGCAGTAGATTTCTAATGCTCTTTTAGTGAGATGTGGATAGTGGGTAGTCTAATGGTAAAACACTCAAATCATTGAGTCTACTTACTGACTTGCATATTGTCGCAGTGTACAAGGAGTTCCTAATCCATAAATAGCCTGGCCACATAAATATGGAATGTCTTACTAGTTTAAGTATTACATTTTGTTTAGTTTTTTGACGGACTGCTCTCTCCTACTGTTTTCTATATAACAGCCATATAATTGAAAACAAACCTACCCTTTATTGAGGCCATGTCTAATTCTGGATATGAAGCAAACTAGATCAAGATATGATTCAGGAAAACATATACATGGTTACTCAACCACAGGACAGTAAATCACTTTTGTTTTCTTTGCAATAATTATGATATTGTAGGATATTGCTGACTGGGGGATAAACATGCCACTCCCAAAGCTGACGTATCCCAAAGCTGGGTTTTCAAAGTGTCTCTGATTTAGACCTAAGAGGAAAATCACATCAAACTTAGCAACCAAAGGCATTGTATCTGATGTGGTCTAGGATGTTTAAAACTGGATATATTTTTTAACATACGGCATCATTTATAAGCGCATTTACTATTATTTAAAAAGATTAAGTTGCTAGCTCTCACAAATATACAATATTTATGATTCAGCCCTTTTTGCATATATAGCATATTTTCACGAAGAGCATTTTCTTTCAGGAAAAAAAAACCTTCAAAATTATGGCAAAAATGCTATTGTTTTAGAACTAGATTTTTAAATGCTAATTCTTTTTTCTAACACAAAATAGTCACAAGTCTGCTTTTCACTGTTTTGCAAGATCTGCAAAAATTGGATCCCTTGCATCTTTAACTGCTGCAGCACCAAATCTCTGCAAGGGTCAAGCTTCTCTATATATAAATATTAAAAAATATTCAATATAAGAGACTCAACTATGAATCCTTGGTGATTTTATAAACTTTTGCCAGCAGTTATTTTGGTAATTTAATGTAAATTTACCTATTTTATGAGTAAGGTTTAAAATAAAATTCAAATACTGAAGACTTTTTTCTTAGTCTTTTTTTTTTTAACAAAAATTATGTTATAGTCCAGCTTTTGAGAACATTTTTTTTCCTATGGCATTTTTCCCATTTATTTTATTGGCATAGAAAAGATCATGTTGCTGGGGTAGAGTTAATTTATATATGGCAGAACCCTTACACATGCAACAGCTAACTTTCTTGAATGCTTTTTAACTGAGGTATACCATAATGTCCTCTTACAACTCTAAGACTATGCATTCAAATGCATCCTAAAAATTTTAAAGTAGACTCAAGAAAAAGAGAACTGGAATTATGATGCAGGAATGTAGGAAAAAAGATTATATGATTTGTAAGAGAACCCACCTATACATATGTGGCTCTTCTCCCTGTGATTAAAAGTAAAATTTACCAAAACTCATTTAAAACATTTAGATAGATTTTTTTTATAGATGAAAAGCATAATAGTCTATTCAAATTATCTCCTTCAATCTTATACTATGTTGCTAACCATTGTGCCAACTCTATCCACATTTACATAATATATGAAATTAATTCTTCAGGATTGATTATTCTTGGAATTTTGTATGCCTTATTCTTCTCCTTACGGATAAAATTTCTCATCCTTATTTTCTCACGAGCACTTCATAGGTCAAAAGACAGTAGAAGTTCAAGCATTAAAAATTTAACTCATTATTTTTAACTTAAGAAAGCAATAAGATTATAGAGCAATCCACTGTATATGTAAACTCTCCCCAAATATTTGAGGAAGGAGGCTGATACCTATCTGTGCAGTCTATAATAACGTTTGAGAATTCTGTGTGAATTGTTTTTTCTGACATTACTTCTAACAGTTGTTATCAAGCATAAAATCAAACTGATTCTGAGTCCTTTGAGGAAATCCTTTTGGATGTTTGCTCTATTGAGAAGATACTAACAAATGATAAGTTAAGGCTGTGAGCTCCAGGTCTATTTCCAAGTTGAAGTGTGTGGTTTGGTAATATTTTCCGAGGTCGATCTGCCTTCTGTGTACCATGATTGCTGCCTAATGATGTGATTTCATAAGTAGTTGCCTAGAGATTTTGCACTCTCTTGTCTGAGGCCATTCTGTAAGTGATTTCTTTCATTTATTAATTCTCTTGACAAACACCTTACCTTTTATGTGCAGAGGGAAAGCACATTCCATCTCCTAGAGTGGCTCATTAAAAAAAAAAAATTTCCCTACATGAAATTTGTATAGATTAGCCCCATGGGACTTTAGGCTCACCACACTCCATCACAATCACTAGTTTTCCCTCTTTCCTCTAGAATATTTAGCTGTTATTTACATATTCAGTGCTAATTGAAGTTTTATGTTCATAGGATTCAATAGAAATTCAGAGAAGTTTGCTATGAAGAGACAGAATGGAAAAATCTCCTTTTCTCAGTTAAATAACATTTTCTCTTTGTTGCTACAATTATACAAAGCTTAAAAAATATAAAATATTCTCTAAGGTTTGGTTTTGTTTTCAAGTATTTGATATTTCAATTTCTGTTTATTTGTAGGTAATCTGTACAAAAACAACCATTTGACTAACAAAACCTAAAATTCCACTAAAGATCTAACACATCCTAACAAATCTTAAAACTGTCAATATTAAAAAATAGTTAAGCATGCCCAGAATAGTAATTAACTATGTAAAAACAAATCTTAGTGGTCTTATTTTTAGAAAAGAATGATGGGAATTCACGTAGAAATTTTGGAAAATACAGAAAATATCACAAACATTGGAGATATTTTATAAAAGCATTAAATTATCCTTTGAAAATGATTCTAAATGGAAACCTTATGTGTATAGAGTAATGAATTTAACTGAAGACCAATAAGTAGTACCTAGGTTCTCTTTAGCACACACTCAATTATTACTTTTGCAGTATTGAGCCAAAAGTTGGACCCATTTTAACTAATAAATTTGGACTGCAAACCTTGTCTCTAAAAATAGTATCAATTTATTTTCATTAGCAATGCACAACTAACTTATAAATCCTATGACTATTTAGACATACTTCTGAGCGTTCTTTGACCTCTCCTATTTGTTTATTTCTGTCAGAAGACTGCTGGTTTTAAATATTGTAATTCTGTATTTTACTCATTGAGTGAGGTTATCAGTATATTTCTTGTTCAAGTTTGCTTGGTGCATTTCTTACACTCATATGGCAGATAACTTTCCGGATTATTGTTCTGTGTTCCTAAAGAAAGGCCATTATGATCCTGTCGATATGGATGGCATTAAATTTGTGAATTAGATATTGGCTCTTACGTCATTCATAACTCTTTAAGGTCATCTGGTCTTTCTTTCCCTTCAGAAAAGTTTCTTTATTTTCTTCATATCCTTCTTGTGAATGTTCCATTCAGTTTATTCTTAGCTATTTTATACTTTCTGGATAATATTAATTGGCTCTCCTTTTTATTACAGTTCCTCTTAGGTCAATTCTGAACTGTAAGAAAGGTTATGGTTTGTATGTATTTTGCAGAATATAACCAGATTGACCCCAATGTGTTTCATATTATTCAATTTATAATCTTGGGGTTTGCTTGTGTATACTCCTGCTAGGAATGATGATCTTATTCCCATTTTGAATATTGTAACTTTTAAAAAATATTATATAGCATTGGCTTGGCCATAATTTAAAGGGCAGCACTAAAAATAGGGTTGGAAACATGCATCCTGGGCTTTCTCCTGATCTTTATAGGCATGGCATGATGTTTTAACATTAAATATGATGATGATGGTTATGAATTATGGAGACAGTATGAGTATGAATATCATCTTGCTCATCCTAATTTATGAATTTTAATTTTTTGAGTATATTTTAAAATGTTATTCAAATGTCCTTTGGGCTTATATTGACAAGATTTGGGTTTTTTTCCCCCTTCCATTCAGTATTCTATAAAAAGAGTTTTATAAATAACCTTCTAATAGTAATAATATTTCTGCCAGCCTAGAATAAATACTTCCTTCATGTTTTATTATTCACTTTAATTTATTGCCAAATTCAATTTGCTACTATTTTATATAGATAGAATTTATCAATTTATACTTATATCTGCTTTCATATTCAGTTTAAATAGCTTATATTTTTATTTGAAATATTCATTGAATAGCTTAGAAAATGTATTCATCTTCACAGTAGCAGCCAAACTTATCTGAATGTGGGAATATATTGGACACTATACTAACACCTTAATGCACTTGATGACTTTTTGAAAAGGAGTTATGATTTCATTTTATATAAATTAGTGAATTAATACAGCTTTCTTTATACTCTATTATGATTAGTGACAGGCCTTTGGAACTCACAATCAATTTAGGTGAAAATATAAATGCAGTTACACTCTTTGAAATAATATAAATTCAACAAGGGAATAAAGGGGGTCTTGTCATTTGTGTATGTAGAGGAAGCATAGTGTCCTGCAGTCTGCCCATCTTTCTTTTGTCTAGATCAGCTCAAATGGAAACAGTGAAAGCCATCAACCTGCCTGTACAGATATATGCAAATGTGAGCTGTTGAGTCCATTCTCTACCTGTAGAAATGTCTTACTTTTTCACTTCCAAAAACATGGTGTGGAGTTAACAATCCAGGTCTTGGAGTCGGACTATAAGGGACACAATAATGTGACACCAACATGGAATCAAATGCTTAATAAGTGGTTAATGGTAATAATACTTTTGTTATTAAACTCATTTTCCTGGCATGAGCCATGGGCACCAGATAGCCTTTTGAACTCCCAGAGAGGTAGTAAGCTTTTCTGGTGATTAAACAAATTCTCTTTGTAATTTATTTTAATATGGCATTAGGCCAATAGTTAATAATATCTTGTCACCATATTGTCTGGAAAAATAATTATGCTGTTCCCAACAAAGAATAAGATATGCTAAACATTGAAACAGAAGTAAAAGCTAAATTTTAAGCTATTTTGTAAAAGTAAGATGATTTAGAGCTAATCCTAGATTAAGTTAATGAAGTTCAGAAACAGATGAAAGAATGGAGCATAAAAATGGGCTATGTCTTTATAGCGTTAGAAAATATTGGTTATGCTTAAATTGGTAGCTACAGCCATGTTTCAAAGTGTTTATAACTTCAAACTAAGGATGAAGCCTTTGTGTATAAAAGGGAACAATCATAAACATAAACACTTACTAAAAATCTCAAAAATTTTCCATTCAGAAATCATATAGGCCATGAAATGGTGAATTTGACAGCAGATATTTATGTATAATTCTCCTAAATAACACCATGGGAAAAGAAAACTAGTTCTTCATCAAATGATTACTCCAAAAGATAGAGAAGTTAGCATTTTTCATAATGGCCAGTCTAGAAATGATACACATTTCATAAACAACAATAATGTTAAATCAATTGTGTTGTATTTCTAGGGTAGAAAACTACATGGGAATGAAAAAGAAAAACAGAAGAACATGGGTGCATTTCACAGATGATTCTAAGTAGTTTTGCTGTAAAGTACATTTGCTACAAACATTTTCAAACCATAACTAATTGGCCATAAGGCAATTTTGTTATAGAAGATAAAAATCATAAAAAAGAAAAGAAGGACTTCCATTAAAAGTCCATTAAAAAGGACTTAGTGACACACAAAAAATGAGAAACATTTGTAAAGATTTTATTGCAATATACAAAATACTTAAATGCATTTAAAATGAGCATAGATTCATAGCAATACTGTACAAGTAACTGATTTTGTTTTGTGGACTGTACCTAAGCACTGTCTACAAAGTGTTTTGTTCATAGTGTTACACATTCTGTCTTGCTTGTTGATTCATCTCCTTAGTTAGCATTGTACCTTTTCTATTTTTTGCTAAAATTTATTCTTTCAAGAGGGATATTGGTTTCCAAATACTAGAACATATATTTGTCAATTGAGCTCTGTATTGCATTGTGAAAGCCTTCTGCACTGGCGTTTCTTCTAAGCATATTGACGCATGTCTATTGATGGACATTCAAAAGTTCAATGATTCATGTGGGCTTAAAACTCTGTGCCATGCCTTTCACGAAGATGGTACCGAAGGTGAAGAAGGAAGCCCCTGCCCCTCCCAAAGCCAAAGCCAAAGCCAAAGCAAAGGCTTTGAAAGCTAAGAAAGAAGTGCTGAGAGGAGTGCACAGTCACAAAAAAGAGGATCCGTATGTCACCTACATTCCGACGACCCAAGACCCTGCGTCTCAGAAGGCAGCCCAAATATCCCCGAAAGAGCACCCCCAGGAGAAACAAGCTTGATCACTATGCCATCATCAAGTTCCCCCTGACTACTGAGCCAGCCATGAAGAAAATAGAAGATAACAACACGCTTGTGTTCATTGTGGATGTCAAGGCCAATAAGCACCAGATCAAACAGGCTGTGAAGAAGCTCTATGACATTGATGTGGCCAAGGTCAACATCTTGATCAGGCCTGATGGAGACAAGAAAGCATATGTTCAACTGGCTCCTGACTATGATGCTTTGGATGTTGCCAACAAAATTGGGATCATCTAAACTGAGTCCAGCTGGCTATAAATATAAATTTTCTCACCATAAAAAGAAAAAAACCTCTGTGCCGCTATACAGACCATAGGAGGGCTAAATTTATATGATATCAAAATAGGAGAACTGAGTCAATGGAGAAATGAAACTAAATGGTCAACTAGTTATTTTTTTTTTATCTTTTATGGCAAAATTGCCCTGTGGCCAGTTAGTGATGCAGAAAATGTTTGTGGCAAAGATGCTTATGGTGGAAATATATATATTTCAAGATAAACTATATATCTTGAGCTGAGTGTTGGTTCACAGACATGTTGTCTTCTGAAAAGTTTACCCAGCAGGGTAACTAGTATGTGCTCTCTTCATCCCATATAAGTTATGTGTCCTAAATAACTCAAAACAGCTTAGAATATGTTCATGATATTATGCAATAGTGGTGATTCTATAATGAGGTAGGCATGCAAATTGATATATTTCTGAAGAGAAAAATCATAGCAATATGTATAGACTTAAAAGTATTCTTTTTTTAAAGAAAGTATTCTTTTTCTTTAGTCTTATACTTTCAGGAAACTGGACTCTAGAATAAAATGATATGCTCTCTAGTTCATTTAATAGTATAAAACTAAAGTCAAAGATAAAGAAAAAAGAATAAAAAACAAGCTACTTAAGCTTGTGCCTTTAGCCCAACTTTATGGGGAACTAAAGGACCACTAAAGTGAGGGGAGGGGGCAGTTTGAAGAAAATAATATTTACTAGATTTCTTCTTTGGGAGAATGCTGGATTCAGTTTAATATAGAAAGTCAAGACTGAATAGAATAAAATGCAATTCTCTTTAGCCGAGGAATAGTAAATTGTTCAGATTTATGATGAACTGTCATGCAATTTTCAAAAAGACAGTTGAAAAGACTTATGTTCACGTTCATCGAAACATACTTATTTAAATGAATAACCAGTTGGTGTAATGGATTGTGGTAGATACTGTAGATGGCGCTCTTCCAGTGCTTTCCTTTATTACTGTAGAGGCTAAAAAGCCAAAAAAATCACTTATTAAGATCCTGTACCACATGAGTTCTGGATGTTAGTTAGGTTCTACACTTTTCTGAGACTTGGAAGGCCAAAGTAAAGCAGAAGCCATTGATTGTCCGGTTGTTTTTCTGTTGTTGGGGTTGGGCAGACAAGCTTGTTGGGCAAGAAGGAGCTGTGGGCTGAGGTGGTAGTTCATTGTAGCCACTGTACTCCAAGGTATCAAGGGCAGTTGACACGGTGACCACTTTTTGTAGGATCTGGCTCTCTATTCCTAGTTGTCCTGAGATTCTCCGACCTTCCAGATACAGCCCTTTGTCAGTGAGTTTACCAATGGTCATGCCATTCTGGAGATCCGGGATGGAATTTTCTCCACTAGAATCTTCAACATTTTATAAAAACCCATTCCCATATATTAAATTCCTTTCTTCCTAAGTTATTTACAGCTTCCTTCATTCATCACAGGATGCTATAATGATCTTTAAAAAAGGTCATTTATTGGGAACCCTGGGTGGCACAGCGGTTTAGCGCCTGCCTTTGGCCCAGGGCGCGATCCTGAGACCCAGGATCGAATCCCACATCAGGCTCCCGGTGCATGGAGCCTGCTTCTCCCTCTGCCTGTGTCTCTGCCTCTCTCTCTCTCTCTCTCTCTGTGTGACTATCATAAATAAAAAAAAAAAAAAAAAAAAAAAAAGGTCATTTATTTTGCACATATTTACTTAGGGCTTGGAATTTCCTGGGCACTGTTTTAGCTACTTGGGATATATCACTGAACAAAACAGACAGAGATCTTTGCCCTTGAACAGTTTATATTTTACCCAAAGATGTCAGCCAAGGAAAAACAAACATGATCTAGAATTGTGTACTACCCGAGAAAGGTTGCTGTTTTGTTTTGCTTTGTAAAAAGAAATGAAATAGATCCAGGAAGGCATGAGTGACATAGTTTGAAGTATTAAACAGAGTGATTAGAGCAGATTGTATTGAGAAGATGACACATGAACAAAGATTAATAGGAGTCCAATAGCAAGCCAATGGATATCTGGGGACAGAGGGGATGGCTAGACCCAAACCTGGAAGTTTAGTTATAATATAAATGGAAAACCAGAGTGGTGCTTGCAGGGCTGTTTTGATATTTTTATATATTTAATGATGTCAAGATCTTAGGATACTTAAAGGTATCAAGTATACTTAAATAGCCTTAAAATATTTTAAGGTATTAAAGATATTCTGTGTATCAAAGGGATCGGTCCACCAAGATATGAAAAAATGGATGTTGCAGGTGAGAACAGGGCTCTGCTGAAGAGTGAAGTCCTTAGGAAATCCATGAGGGAAGAAGCGAGATGTTGGTCTTAAATAGGAAAAGATATGTATTTTCCTTGGTCTCAAGAAAGAAGACAGAAAATGAAGCTACAGGTACGTGTTGGGTGTTGAAATTGAGGGCAAAAGTATGTGGTGCCTGTCTATTTCTATCCATCTGTAATGTATCCACCTAGGTGACTAGTGAGAGCAAAGAGGAGAATTATCTTAGAAATGAAGAAGTGGATTTACTAGTAATATGTAGTGAGCAGCAAGTGCAAAATGCCAGACCAACAGAGAGGAAGACTTGGGAATATGTCCTGTTTGTAGAGGAGATGTTCTACTGGAACACTTTTCACTTATGCTTGTGAAGAAAAGATGTAGAGG
This sequence comes from Canis aureus, assembly GCF_053574225.1. Taxonomy (NCBI): domain Eukaryota; kingdom Metazoa; phylum Chordata; class Mammalia; order Carnivora; family Canidae; genus Canis; species Canis aureus. Next base: position 9,495,244 of record NC_135611.1, on the reverse strand, counting down.
CAACAGAAAGGTAAAGAAAAAAATTACTGATGATTGACAGAGTAGATGATTTGGAGGTCTTGATATAGTCAGAGAACAGGTGACATGGGAATATGAGAAAAGGTGAACTCAATGGTTAGGATCTGCTGACCAGAAATAATTAAAATCAAGATTTATTATGACTAAGTCATTAACTCATTAATTAAATATGCATCTTATCGTGCCTATTCTGCTCTCATGGTAGGTTCCTAGAAACATGGCAGGTTAAAAACACACAAGGTTCTAGGCCTAATAAAGTTTGGCATTTCATCATTGTATTAAAGAACAAATACAGAGATTTCTGAGATGATATCATAACCTATTGTGCCTGCTGAAGGGATAACAAAATGACATTTGAGCTGAAGCTCTAAAGTGAGTAGGATCTTGAGTCACTTAGGAATAAGTAGGGTGATCAGAGAAGAACTTTTCAAACAGGAATAAGATTCTTTTGAGGATGAGAAACAAAGCCAGTGACTCGGAGGCGATGTGGTGTGAGAGGTCGACATTGTCTTCGATGATAAGATTATATCCTCTCCTAGAGAAAAAAATCTGTCTGCACAGATTTTTCTCTGATTAAAATACAGGACATTAAATACTATAGTGGAATACTCTCAAAAATGTCGCCTTCATTTATTCCCTAACAGTGTTAAAAAAAAAGTCCAATGTGTGGATATTTTATCAGGTATTAGAATTTATGGATTACACATATTTAACACATATATTTATATGTATACACATGTGTGAATATGTATGTGTATGATAATTTTACAGGTTGCACACACATACCCGTGTACGTCCAAACATGAGTTGTTATATTTTCTTCCTCCAGTCTTTAACTTAGCACACTCATTTACAATGTACATCCCTCTTAAAAGAGTACAGATATATCTAATTCTCTTCTTCAACATATCAATGGAGATTTTATTTTCTAGTACATTTTCAAAAACTTGATGTTTAATAAAATAGGTGATTGTATTTTAATTTTATATGGATGAGAATGAAAAACAATTTTAATTTTTTGTTACAAAGCTAATTTGCTTTCCTCTCCATTGCATTTTAGTTGCTAGAATATGTTCCCTCTCCTTCTACACTATACTTTTCTCCCATAAGAAATAAAATGTCTGGAGAGTAGTATCCAATGAAAAATATTTGTTAAATGACTTCAAACCTAGTAAAATATGACAGCAGCATTTTAAAACCTATTTCTTAATCTTCAAATGTATAGTGTACCTATTTGCTTCCAAAATTGTACATAATTATTCTGTAGATAGAAATTTTAAAGTGTATTCATACTTTTTATAGTTAACATCACAAACCACAAATGTTTGCACAAACCACAAATATTTGTACAAACCACAAATATTTGCACTATAGATAAAATATAGTTTTTTAAATAAGTGCTTTTATCATATGGTTATTTGTGTCTATTTTATTCAATTTCCATTTTTAGTAGCATGCTTTTTCCCCCTTATAATTGGAAGTATTCATTAATTTGAGAGGAATCCTAAGGAGTGATTAAGTTATTTTTTGAGTATAATTTATGTAATTTGAGTGAATATATGAACTCTTTCAGTCATTTAGTAAATCATTCTCTCACTCCCATAATCTTATCTGTATGCCAAAAGTGAAGTGGACATTTGGCAAGTGACCAGTTAATTTGATCAATGCAGACACCAGACAGTATTATGCAGGAAAAAAAAATGTCACTTGGCAACTTTACTAAGGCCTTAATGGATCAAAGGCTTGATGCAACCACAGGGATAGTTTATTCACCTTGTATGAACTGACCCACACAATTCACAGAAACAAGAGTAGATGGATACAAGAACTCAGGCAAATGTCTCCAATTTTTATTTTACAAATCCATGTTCAACTAGATTGGATCCATCTGAACTACATATGAAGCAAAATGCGTATTTCTTCTCAACTACATGTGCAACCGCTTAGGCAAAGTCCTCTACTTTCATGATTTGAAGTGAAAGTTGGAAAAAAATCTATTTAATGTAGTATCAAGTAAAATACACCTCAGAAGGTGTTTACGAGGAGCTAACATTTATTATTGATGAATAAATTCAGAGGAGACCTTTTCACTGATTTTTTTTTCGGCTTATTATGAACTTTATCTCATACTTACAGGTTGAATTTAATAAAATGTTAGTCTTGTCTGATCTTTGGATGATATGAAACTGATCTTGTACAATTATTTACTGGGGAATAATTATAGCTTCATGTTTTAAGGATGAAAAAATTACCTTGGAGAATAACACGAAAATCATAACTAAAATAACAAAAGTAATTCCAACAATTTTTATAGCATTTTAAAGAAAAAAATTTCATAGAAAGAAATTTAGAAGGAATTGCTTTTTGTATACCAGAATTGCCTTTATCATTGCTTTTCTCTTGAATTTGTAAATGTATTTATGGCTTTGGTAGAAATATACTGTTTTCACAATGAAAAAATTTTTTCTTGAAATTGTGTTAGACTATGTTAGATAGTATCTGTTTATGTAACATTTGGGCTTAAACAGACTGAAATAACCATACTTCATACCACTGATATACAAGATTCTGGACAGAATTCCATTAAAAATTGCTTGATCCTCAATACACGAATTATTTGTATTGAGTCTACTGACAGCATTTCTAATTTGCTAAAGTATTTTAAGAGAAAATATACTTAAGATATGCCATATAAATAGTGCAGAGAAAGCAATATTTAGTGTCCAGAATGCTCTGTGTTATGTTTGGGGTGAGGTTATTTAACCCTGTTCAATTTTGTATGTAAAGTGTTTTATTGAAAGGTTTTACATGCTTAATCTTTACTTTATAGTTATAGTACTGAAATATAAAAAGAATGAGAAGCCAGGATCTGTGGTCCTATTTTCAATTATGGACTGGGGAGGATATTTACAGCTGCCAATAAAAGATCAAGAACATATTTCTGAATTCATTTCCCTCCCCCAACCCCCCAGAGTCTTCTTTAGGCCTTTTCATGTTGCAAAGACAGGAAGAATGTGTATAAATGGCATTTATTGCATAATGATGGATATTGAAATGACTTCAATTCCTGTTTTTGCCATCAAAAAGAAAGAAGATAGAAGAAATTATAGCTACCACTCACACAGGTAAAATTAATATGAATAACAGGAGCGAGAGTATATTCCCTGCATAGGAAAGCTATTAAGGTTTTCTCTACTGTTTATCTGTAGGAGCATTCCCAGACCTACTGTAGCACTCATCATGTTCTATTTTAATGTACGTTAACTCATTTCATCTTATTGAACATGAGTTCCCTAAGGCCAGGACTGTTACTTTTGTATCACAGGCGCTTGCAAAATTTTTTAAAAAGTAAACAACGGGGGCTCTCTCTCTCTGAGTCACTCCAAGCTGTCTCCAACACCCTTCTGTTCTGACAGGCCCTAAACTCCCCAGATTATGAACAACTGACATTTGGGGACTGTTTGTATGAAGGCCTCGTACACAGATTCCAGTCACCAAGCGCTGCTGAGCAGGGCAGTGGGACTGGGTGTTGATTTACAGGAGGACAGGTCCACACAATGTTTCCAGCAGAGCATCCAGCTCTAGCAGTTTCCCTTGAAACATGTGGAACCTATGCCTTTCGTGTTTTGCTGACCTAAGCTTTCCTAACTCTTCTTTCCCCCCAAGAAACTCTATTGCTTCATGCACGCAATACCACATTATTGAATTACTTACCAGCCCTGGAGCAGACCTGACGACAGCATCCACATAGGGACCTACTTTGCACAACAGGCAACCCTTGTAAATCAGGTATGGGGATAGGTTTAGTTTTAGAGAAACTTGTTTTCCTGACTTTATTTTAAGGTTTTGCCTAAATTTTTGCCTCCAGTGATGCTCCTTTAGAAACAACCAACACAGAGAAGAGGGATGAAACCCAAGTGGTCTATATTGAAGGGTTTATTTTTCTTAATTTACATAGAAACTTTTTATATTTCTAGACTCCCCATGAGAGCACCTTAGAGTACCAATTAGTGTTAGCCTATAGGATGTTTGATAATTCCATTAGGTAATAGATATTGATTTCTGGAAATGGAGCCTTCTGGAGAATTAAACATTAATAAATGCTCTGAGCAGGTGCCTAATTCCTGTAGCCTGAGATAATCAGGCTTTTGTGGATAAAATATGCATTACTCTTCTTAGGTTGAAAAACTGAGTTAGCTTCGTGGTTGTATATCAAAGTTTGTTTATTTCAATAGAAAGTAAAAGGCTGAGAGGCCCCCTGGATTTGTATACCTGCAATACCTCTCCTTGCTCCAAAGCAAATGTTTGTTAAAAATTATGGCACATTTGGTATTCCACGGAAAAGTGAAACTCTAGAGGAGAATATATATTTAATTGCACAACATTTTAAAGAATGATTGGATTCACTGTAATAGCAAGAAACGCTTTTCAGCTTTTCAATCTTTTCTACATCAGCAATTCCTATTTCAATTTGATAAACACCTTTTGAAATATCATACACATGTAATACATTGTAGGTGTTGAAAAAGATTCAAAATGAGCCATATGAAACCACTTCCCTCATAAAACATACACTGCATATCCATGAAGGCCCAGCCAAGTGAATAGAAAATACTCTAGGTCTACACAAGGAGGAGATTAAATACAGGAAATTGGTTACAAAGTAATTGAAGAGCTGAGAAGCTAAGTACACTCTACAGGAACCCATAGACAGGCAACAGGAGGCAGAGGCTGCTGGGGGAGAGAGAAAAACAGTATGAAAAAGTGTTGCCAATGCTAGAACTGAAGCTGTCTGGTAAGAACTCAAAGGGCTGTTGATACTTCCCTTCTTCCAGGGAAGGGCCATCCCATAGGAGTTAGAGCCACAGTGGATAAGCTACTGCATGAGAGATGCAACTCTAGACAGGGCGTGGGAAGAGCTCCGGATTCTCCTCTCCATCTATCCTTTGGTATCAGGATCCCCCATTGGAAGCTGGCTAGAAGCCCACTGGCAGGGGCCCGAGAAAGGGGCTTACTTTCAGTACAAACCAGAACAGGAAGGAGGGAGGTATATATCTGAGAACAGGTCAGCAAGTGGCCAAATAGTGCAGAGGTATATTCAAGTGGAGCATGGGAAAGGGCCATGAGAAAAGTGTAAAATAATTGCTTGGGTGATAAGCTGAAGGAAAAACATAAACTTATAGAGAAGATGGCATTCCATTGGGTCAGGATTAAAGTAGATATATTGCTTATCCTTTAATCCCCAAAATGTTAAAGACTGTATGGGGTGGGGGTGGGCGCCTGGGTGGCTCAGTTAGTTAAGCATCTTACTCTTGGTTTCAGCTCAATCAGGGTCTCAGGGTCATGAGATCGAGCTCCAAGTCAATCTAAATAAACTTCACCTTTAAAAACGAAAAGAATATTTGGGGGGACTTTTAATGAGTACTCTAAGACAACAGGCATAAACTAAAAGAAAAAATATATATATGATACTTGAGAAAGACAATACTAGAGTCAATGATATAGAGAGTAAAATCTGTATGACTGTGTCATTGAAGATATTTTACAGTTTAAGTACCAATATCCACTAACGTGTGTCAGCATCATTCCCTTGGAAGAACAACTGTACCATTTTATCTTGGGGAATATAGACGTCTCATTTAGGAAGATTAGAATTGTGTTGGTTTGGGGCCTGTTGAGTGACAAACAGTGATAGGACATCCATGCGGACGTGTGTCAAAAGATAACACATACCACAAGTTAGGTGCTTCATTTGATGGATCACTCCTGTGCTTTAAGACTCTTGTACATATTTTATGAAGTTAGGTACTCGAATCTAGCAGTTTAATCACTTCTTTCTCCATGATCAGGCATTATTCATCTCGCTTCCTCTCATGACCATTTTTGACTCTTTTGACACTACTCCATAACATCAGCACTATTTAATTCTTGGAAATCTATATCTTATCCCATTCCTCTGAAATTATTCTCTCACAAGTCACTAGCGAATACCTATGTGTCATATGCAACCCACATTTTCAATGTTGACACTTATGTACATTTCTGGATCATTTGAAATGATTGATGCCCTTTGAAAGACTGACATCCTTGGAGAAAAATACGTTGAGTTTCCTGTCCTGTAATGCTTTGAAGGTGAAGATCAATATACAAAGTAAAATGAAAATCATCTTCATTCTAGACTTTATAGGAAAAAATCTCTACCTTTTGGAGGGTTTGGTTAATTGACCAAGTTGCAAATGGGAAGGGAAGCATTTATATATACATATTTTTTGTACTGAGACCTAGGACAAGTTTTGTTCTTCATTCCTTATTAAAATCGAGGACTAGTGGAGCTTTTGTGCATTATTATCGGATGTTTACAAATGGTCTATGGTGTCATTGGCTAAGGAATCCAAACCAATCAGTTATCAAAGTTTCAGTCTCTCAGCTGGTTCAAAGCTGTTGCATTTCTTCAGTCTGGCCTTGGGCTGGGAAGCCTGCAGGGAGGATGTGCAATGCCTGCTTCTCTCCTTTTCACAGTGTTCTATCTCCTGGACTCACTAGACTGCCTCCTATTTTTCATGGCTAGAGTAGATGGCTGGGAGAGAGGAGAGATGGAGGGAAGATCGTATGGACAGGTACATTGCTTTGGCCATGCATGATTCTCTGGTCTTTAGATAGTCAGGTCCAGCTCTGTCATGGGCTCCTCTCCCATGTGGCCACTAGTCACCTGTCATCAGCCCTTGGGTTCTCCCAATCCCTTCCTTAGAGAAGGAAGGGTACTGCAAATCCAGTACCCTTCCTGGGTCCACTCATGATTCATCACAAACATTCAGGCATTCTTGTTCCAACAAATTGCCTGAAAGTACAGGCAATTACTAGTGGAACACCATCTCCCTGCTGTGTAGCAGCAACAGGCTGCTTTTTATTTTTCTAGTGATTGAGGAACCAATCTCCCACCCCCATTCCCAACTCCAAATGACATGTGTTTTTTTTTTTAATTTTTTTTAATTTTTATTTATTTATGATAGTCACACAGAGAGAAAGAGAGAGAGGCAGAGACACAGGCAGAGGGAGAAGCAGGCTCCATGCACCGGGAGCCCGATGTGGGATTCGATCCCGGGTCTCCAGGATCGCGCCCTGGGCCAAAGGCAGGCGCCAAACCGCTGCGCCACCCAGGGATCCCCAAATGACATGTGTTAAGATTCTTTTCTGGAGTCTCCTTGATTTGGTTTCATGTGGTTGTAAATAACCTGCCTCTGTTTCTCAGAAAAAGAGGAGAGAAAGTACCTGGGGCTCGGATAACAGAACTCCCCAAAGTCTCCTTGTTCATGTAAAATGCCCCACCCCCCCCCCTTATATAACCTCTCTCCAGATGAGGGAGGACCTAATGGATGCAGGACCAGATCTCTCTCCTCCCATCCTTTTGTTTTTCTTCCTGGTCATCATTCTACCTGTTTCAGGTGAGTACCTAAGAATCCTTTGCTTTCCATGTTGAAGGCTTCCATGTTGAAGGCTTAGGTGAAACTGGACAAATGGTAAAGCTCTTAAATATTTCTTAATATATTTTGAGTATCTTGCTACCATATGTTTATGTGGTGAATACATTCATAATTGGAGTCATTATGATATCAAATTGTGCATTGTGTTTTTTTTTTATTCCTCATTATGTTAGCCTCATTTTTGTGTTGCCAAAACTCTTTCCATATAACTTAAAGGGACATATTACACTGTAAGGATCATTAAAATCTATTCAGCAAAGGCCCAGTTTTATAGATTTTCAATTTTTATTATTATTGTTATTATAAATAATGCAGAATGAATGTTTTTAACATGAAGCTTTCATATATATCTTGGTATTTTCCTAGAATAATTATCTTGTCAAAAAATATAGTACAGGGGCACCTGGGTGGTTCAGTGGTTGAGCATCTGCCTTTTGGCTCAGGTTGTGATCGCAAGGTCCTGGGATTGAGTCCTGCATCAGGCTGCCTGCAGGGAGCCTGCTTCTCCCTCTGCCTATGTCTCTGCCTCTTTCTGTATGTCTCCCATGAATAAGTAAATAAAATCTTTTAAAAATATATAGTACAAATTTAAGAACTGTTGACATATTTTAGTAAATTATCTTCTCTCCTAAAAATGTCATGAAAATTTACATTTTCCTTCAGCACTGTATAAGAGTGTATTTCTTACCATTTCTGTATCAATATTCTTATTAATATTTTTTTCATTTTTTGGGATACCTTTTCTGGTGAATTTTCTTTCCTTTGTTTATCTTTGTCTTAGCCTCTGGATTATTTCCTATTAATTTTTAGCGACACTTATTACAGTCTTTATTTGCCTTTCTGGTCACTTCCTTATTCCGTCTTTTACTGGCTCCTCTGTTCTTTTTACATAAAAAAAAGTAGGAATTGTTTGTATATTGAGCCTGTAAAACTCAATAAGCAAGCCTATTTATTTAAGTTATTTATTTCCCTAGAATTATGACCAAAAGTGATAGCCTTAGCTATCGGCAGTTTGCAGTGTGTAGAACCACCTTCATATAAAAGGGCTGCCCGGGGGACTTGGAAAAGCCTGATTTATTAAATGAAATTAAACATTTTCAACAAAAAAGTACTCCTCTGAATATTTGTAGCTTTCTGCAAATACAGAGTGCTGAGTGTGGGTAGAGAGAAACTTTAGTTAGATGGCATTACTTAGCTAAGTGTGCATGGCTTTAAGAGGAAAACTATGTAGGAGTAATGCATTCTCCCACTGAGAATGAGTCAGTATTGCTCTTTCTATTCCCCGTGGAGGCTGGTAAAATAGAAAAAGAACTTATGATTCCATCTACAATTTTGGTGGCTAACCATTAAGGATTTAACGTAATATTTGTATCTTCTTTAGAGACAGAATGCTGCATAAATACTAAATTACATTTGTAACTCACAGTTATGGTTTAACTGTGGGGTTAATAGCCATATTCACAATTCTTTAGAAATCTTTAAATATCACACGGTCAGGATATGAATTCCAATAGATGAAATTGCCTACTGTTATAGAATTTTATTGTGTAGAGATGTAATTAATGATTAATGCATGCAATTAAAAGAAAATGAGTCTAAGGAGATATTTTTATTGACCCCATCTCAATTGATCTAGCCTTACTTTTGCGTGTTAGAATATCCTGATTGGTTTTTATTGTTTTGTTTTGTTTTGTTTTCCCCTTAATATGGTATTTTTGACTAATAGGAAATAACCAGCAGTTACTGTGTACTGACATCTAAATAATCCAGATTATTGCTTGGTAAAGGAGCATAGACTTCCTTCCCACTTGGACTTCCTTCTACATATTGAATAGGGCCCTGTACATTTTCATTATGTTCATTCATTGTTTCATTCATACAGATAATTAACAATTAGCAGCCACTATCCTCATGCCATTCTAAATAAGAAATATATTGACAATGAATTCAGAGAGAAGGTCAGAGTCATCTTGGAGATTTGCTTAGAAGCCTTCTGGCTGGACTCCACCTGTCCATTTCTTTTTCTTCCATTTCATTTCACTTGGTCCAGGGAACTGCTATTTATGTGCATCCTCAGACTTGATAGGTATCAACAAACTGTTATCCCAAGTGGTTAGCCAACTTACATTCCTCTGATGTGTATCTATACTGGTTATTACATTTTTAAATATAATTTTATAAATATTTTATATCCATATAAATATTTTAACGTAATTTTTGTAGATCTTTGGGAATTCTCTGAAACAATATGGAGTAAGATTATCTATTCCTCTAAAATTTGGTAAAATCTACCCCAAATATTTGTTTTTTTAAAGATTTTGTTTATTTATTCATGAGAGACACAGAGAGAGAGAGAGGCAGAGACACAGGCAGAGGGAGAAGCAGGCTCCATGCAGGGAGCCCAACCCAGGACTCAATCCCGGGTCTCCAGGATCATGCCCTGGGCTGAAGGCAGGTGCCAAACCGCTGAGCCACCAGGGCTGCCCAGTTTTCTGTTTCTTGATTGTTCAATTTTTTAATGGCCATTAATTCACTCTAATTTTTGAGTTCTCGCTTCAATTTTTGATAAAGTTTATTTTTCTAAAAAGTTGTCCATATATTTTATTTTTTATGTCTTCACATGTGTTGGTATAAGTGTTCTCAAATCATTTATAAATATATACTCTATCTGCAACCATCTTGATATTTTTTCCATTATCCTTTTTTCAAGTCAATCTGTGTTTTGCTCAACTTATATGTAATTTTTTAAAAATGATTTTATTTGAGAGAGCAAGAGAGCACACAAGAGTGTGTACATGAGCAGAGGAAGGAGTAGAGAGAGGGAAAGGGGGAGGGAGATAGTCTCCAGCAGACTCCATGCAGAGCACAGAGCTCCACGTGGGGCTCAATCTCACCACTGTGAGATTATGACCTGAGCTGAAACCAAGAAGCAGAGGCTTAGCCAACTGAGCCAACCAGATGCTCTATATGTAATTTTTAAAGGAAATGTCCTCTCTTTATTTTCATTATTTTTGTTAACTCTTGTTTTTGTGCTTCTAATTTTCAAAAACCTATTGTTTTACTGTCTCAAGTTTCACAACTTCTAATTTAGCTAATTTGTTTTCAATCTTTATGTCATTCACTAAATATATCCAATGCTATAAACTGGCCTCTAAACACTGGGTTAGCTGAATCATGCACAGTGAATATATAGAACTTTTTTTTATAGTTTTGTAATTTCCCTTAACTCGCAAAAATGTCCAAATAATTTTAAACTATTTATAAAAATATATTTCTACCTTAATCACTTTATGACTGCAAAAGGTCATTTATAACTTATTGAGATTTGTTGAGATGGAAGTTTGTTGGGATTTGCTAAGACTTCTTTGTGAGGAAGTACATCAGCAATTTTGTAAATATTAAGTAAAATATACTTGGACAAGGATGTGTATCCTTTTTATTGGTTCTTTTTTGGGATTATATGGACACATCCCTCACTCCCACCCATATATTTTAGATCAAACTTTCAATTTTGCCATTCAAATATTCTATATGTTTACTATTTTTATTTGTTGCTCTTTTGGTAGAGATGGCATATGCACAGAAAACCTATTCCCTCCTCTTTCTGGGCACCCTTCACCTATAGGTAACCATGTGCCTCTGTTGTGGCCAAAGAGATGGGGGTAAAATGTGATGGATGCACTTCAAGGGTGGTCACTGGGGGCTTGTATAAGGTTTATATATCTAGTAGGTAGTTAGATATCCAAATGTGGACCTTAGTATCTTTTGACCCTTCCATTATAGTAGTCGTTACTTCATAATTCTTTGCTATATTCTATACAACTTAATTCTGGTCTGTTAGGATAGTTAATTTCCTCTTCAATGATATATAAACTTCTATTCAGATACCACTAAATTTCTATTTAGATACCACCCACTGACTTTGAATTTTTAGAACTTTATTGAGATTTTCAAGAAGTTTTACTTCTTTTTCAAAGCTGCACTTTCCCTTCTTACAGTTTATTACAATTGATAGTCCTTTTATCTTTTAAAGATATTATGATTATTTTGTAGCACTTTCAGATTGCTATAGCTCAGGTTCTTGGGTTGCCAATTTTCCTGTTGTGTCTGTTTACTCCCCCTCACGCTGAATCATTACTTTTTAATGGTTTGAAATTTTGGTTTTGAGCTCATTTTCCCATTAGATTGACTTTTCTAGAGGTCTATGCCCTCTGGGCTCTTGAGTCATTTGATTTGTTTCTTCTATGTATTCCAAACGTTTCTCTAGCGATTAGGCTGATTTTCCAACTTGGTGATTACTTTAGCTCCTCTCTGTCAGTGCCTGCCTGAGTCTAAGTTTTCATTTCTTTCTTTCTTTCTTTTTTTGTTTTCTTTCCTAGGAGAGTAATTTGTTTATACTCTGTTGTAGGCAGAAGCAAGCTTGATTTTTCACTTGAGCTTAATATCACATCTCCTGTGCTAGCATGAGCATTAAAACCCAATCATTAGATGTTAGGGCTTATATCTTGATCCTATTCCTTATTTCCTTAGATTGTAGTGACATTTCTGTGTTTTTGTAGTAAAAAGGGTATTAGTTAAATTTCCCATATCATTGGAATTATTAGAATAAATCTTGTTATATTTAAAATGTCTATTAGACATCCAAATGTAGATACCAAGTAGATAGTTGGGTATACAAGTCTAGAGCTCAGTATTCAATTGAATTGGCTGGGTTTGTGTATAAAATATTCACCAAATAAAGAACATTGTTGAGAGTCCAAGTTAAAGACTGAAGGTAAGCAATGCATTTGGCTACCTAGAAGCCATTAGTGACCTTGATAAGAACACTTTTTCTGGAATCATGTGAGTAAGTAATAAGGAGACGAGTTAAATTTCTGATGGAGAAGTGGATAAAACAAATACAGAAAATTATTTTAGAAAGTTTTACTTTGAAGGGGCATAGAGATATGGACTATGTGGATTGCACTGGGCATAGAATCAAAAGAGGTTTTTGTTTTGATGCAAGGTATGTTTCATGATTAATAAATATCTAAGTCTTACCAAATTCTTCGTGTTTGTCTTGTGTAATAGGGGTACATTTGAAGGTAACATATTTCCTTGCACTCACTGAACTCTGCTTCTATTACTTGTTGATAGCCTGTAGGGCTCATCTATGCGGGTAGAAACAATGACTTCAGTTCACGCTTACCATGAGCTTCTAGCAGTGCGTCATTATGCAGGATAAGTGTATTTGTGTCTTAAAATCACTTCAGCAGGAAGACTTAAGATTGAAGACAAAAAGTACATATTGTTTCCCTAAGATCTAGTACATGCCCTTTGGGAATTGTAAAACAGAGATACGTGGAGTAAAGTTCTATTTACTTCAAACAGAATTTATACATATTGAATTTTAATATTTTTGAGTTCTCCCAGTTATTGGATATGCATAGCTAATGATTAGAGCATAGTGAAGATAGTTTATTCTTGGTAATAATAATAACTAGCTATATATAAGACAAATCTGTATTTGTTATCTATTTCATTAGTTTCAGAGGTATAGTTTAGTAATCACCAGTTGTATATAATACCCAGTGCTCATCACATTGCATGCCCTCCTAATGCCCATCACCCTGTTATCCCCATCCCTCCACCCACCTCTCCTCCAGCAATCCTCAGTTTGTTTCCTAGAGTTGGTCTCTTGTGGTTTGTCTCCCTCTCTGGTTTCATCATATTTTATATAGAAGTATGTACAACATATATACATGTATGCATATAACTTACTATGCAGAATATGCTATGAGGTATGTGTTTATTACATTTATTATAGTAGAAAAAGTCTTTTTGCTTGGAGAGACTCCTCAATAATTCCTCCTCATATAGTGATTTTTAATGAACTCTCAAATTTTAGATTCAATGTCCCTTTCTCTAGGAAATAATGCCTCCTTTCCCCCATACTGTTAGCTACTTTTATATCTCTTTGAGCATACCCCAACATAGTTCTTTCCAAGATGAGTATTTAATTTTTCTGTTTTAATTTTTCTCTGCAAACCAGTCTGTGGGTTGACTTGATATCTCTATCCTTGGTGCTTATTGTAGTGTCAAGTACATAGCTGGCTGTCAATAAATATTTGTGAATGATTGAATGGATGGAATGAGGAAGAGAGGAAAAGGAGGAAGGAGGGAGAAAGGAAGGGAAGAAATACAGAGAAATCATGCATGGATAACAGGAATTTTTGGTTCCTCAGTGTCCATCTCCTTGTCCACTGTCCCTCTTTTGATGTATAAACAGGTATACATTTCAACATGTGATCAAGACTATGATGAGAAATGAACAGGTCAAACAGATCATGGAAAAGATTATTAAAAATAATACTGTGAAACATTATTCAGATTTAGGTAATTAAGAAAGCATCTCAAAACAAATAATATTTAAACGAGGCCCCACGTGATATTAGGAGTCAGGTTAAAAAGCTCTTTGCAGGGCAAAGCAAAAGCATGTCTGAGCACTCTGAGGCAGGAAAGGATTAATTAAAACTGTAAAAAGGTAAATTCCTAAATAATATCCTGAATTCCTTCTTCAAGAATGGAAAAATCCTGCCTTTGCCCAAAACTACAGTTGATTTTGCCCTGCCTCTCACATATTAGTTTATCTGGGTTTAGAATTCTAGGTTGATATTCAGAAACTGAAGACATTTGTTTATTTCTTAAGGTTTCTTACTGTTGCAGATTCTAAATATTAGTTCATTTCTTTGCATGTTTTTGGTTTCTTCTGATCTGTTTTGCTTTAATAATCTCTCTTAGCCTTTGTTGTTTCTGAACCTTACTAGGGGAAAATCATTCTTTATCATTGATCCTTCCCTCCTACTTCCTGCTCAGCAAGATTCAGCAGATATTCTGTGATTATAATACAACAAGCTTAAGGAAAAAGCCTTTAAGGATGAGCTAAGGGTGGCAATACAGAAAGATGAAAATGGCCCAGCCTTTGACAGTGTTTGCTCTATCTGCTCCAGATTACTAACACCTAGCCTTATTATCGCATTCGATAAATACTAACCCATCTATTTCAGTAAGCCTATTTATTTCTTCATGTTTAATTAAATGTATCAGAAATGACTTACACATATAGTATCATTTAAAGTTACAATTCTGTGAAGTTGCCATTATTTGCATTTTTATAGATGAGGAAGCACGGACTTAGAAGTTAAAATTAGTGAAGCTTTTCTATATTTTCTCCAACTTGAATATTATTGAGAATATTGACCTAAGCAACTATGTAAGACCTTAGGGGATGCTCAACAAACATTTTTAGTGAACTGCTTAGTTATCTATAGCATTGAATAAACACAAACTCATACTCCAACATTTGATTTTCATTGTGTGGGCTTTACCTCATCATAATCACACATATTCAAGCATGGTCTCTGTATAGATGGTTCCAGAAACTCTCTCTTCACAATTGCAGCTGGGAATTCCTATTTTGACATAAATACACACAAGGATGGCCCACTATCACCTCAAAACAACATGACAAAGTTGACCTCATTACCTTCTCTCATTTCTCAAACTTGTCTCT
The DNA here is from genome assembly GCF_053574225.1 of Canis aureus. NCBI lineage: Eukaryota > Metazoa > Chordata > Mammalia > Carnivora > Canidae > Canis > Canis aureus. The sequence continues at coordinate 9,480,193 of NC_135611.1, read as the reverse complement.
TTGACCACTGTTTTTGCCTGAGCCAATTTAAGCATTTCTAATCTTATAGAAAACAAATTTAATTTTGACTTTTTCTTTACCCTGAACTAATGACATATTTGTAAGACCTGCCTCCGAAAACATCTGTAATATTTTTCTACTGCTATTTATCTACATTCCCTACTCCAGTTCATAGTTTCATAATTTCTCACCTTGACCACTGCAATGTATTTTTAACTGACTCATTTCCTCCACTCTTTAGTATGTCTGTCTTTGAAACTCTGGTGTGAATATTTTTGCTCTTCCTCAAAAAAACAGACTTATGGAGTCTTTTGCTTATGGTGTAAGTCTCAAGTGCCTTAGTGCGAGATTTAATGAACTCATAATTTGTGTTCCAATATTCCTTTCCAAATAAACTCAAGTCTATTCCTCAATTACTTAGGTTCATTAATACATACATACATATATACATTAATATATACATACATACAATCTTAGTGAATATGCTTTACACCATTTCTACCTTATTTTTTCAGCAAAGTTTCCATCTTTTATTTTTCCATCCATGTACTTTTTCCTATATTTATTCTCCGTGGTAGATCTCTCCAAGTCACAGCCATGGGGCACTGGATGTTGAAGTTACCCAGAAGGCAGATTCTGAGACAGATAACAATATGCAGGAGATTTATTAGGGGGTATAATCTCTATGGGGAAAGGGAACAGGAGGTGTAGGGCAGAGGGAAAAGTAGGACAGGAGGGAGATAACAGTACTTCTGCTGGCCTCTGGGCAGTTCTGAAGCCAGCATGGACCTATGGAGTATGCCCAATCAAAGTGAGAAAGGCAGTTATTTTTATTTCTAAAATGGCCAGGCTGCCTCAGGAAGGGGATGTGGACCTAGGGAGAAGGCTCTTTGACCCCAAGGGGAAAGAGGAGTCTTACATTTCCAGATGCTAGTGGAATACATTCTCCCATCTAAAGGTGGCTCTGAAGGGCAGAGGACAGCATTCTCTGGCACCAGATCTTTCATGCTTCTTGCCAATCCCTCATGATTTATTTCCAATTCTCTATCTTAACAATTCATTTGATTATTTCTCAGTACTTGTCACAATTGGAAAACTGTCTTATTAGACTGTCTTTAATCCATTACCTGTACTGATTTCTGGGCTCTGTAAGGTTAGATATTGTGTGCTGCTTGTTTACTATTATATGTAGAAAGCAGTAATTGGTATATAGTAGATACTCAGTGAATGCTTGCTGAATGACTGACTGATAACGTGTCAACTCTACAGCACTAAAATCACTCTATTTATATTTAACATATAAGATATTAAATGCACCCTCTAGGAATGCCTGGGTGCTCAGGAGTTTGAGCGTCTGCCTTTGACTGAGGGCATGATCTAGGGGTCCTGGGGTCGAGTCCTTCATCGGGTTCCCTGAGAGGACCCTGCTTTTCTCTCTGCCTCTCTCTCTGTCTCTAACGAATAAATAAATTGTTCTTTAATAAAAAAATAATAAAAAATAAATGAACCCCCTAAAGATGCTACTTACAACCGTAATATTCTTGTAGCAATCTGTCAACAAGTATTACAAATATGTTTATGAATAACATTGGATTTTTTTTCTGTTGAAATATATATTGCTTTGATTTCTATATTTCTTGATGTAAGAATTTTCCTCTATGTAGCTTGGGTTATTGACATTTATTATAAGAAATAGGCAAGTGGTAAAAGATTTTTAGAATATGCTTAATTTTGACGAGATTGTGAGTTCTTTAATGTATTTAAGTAAATATATTTGATCTAATAACAATCTAATCTATTGGAGTCAACTTTGAGAAAATATCTTCTTGTTAAAAGACTCCAGCAGTGTGTAATATTGCTAAGAAGGCTATTAACAGACCCTGAGCAAGTTATTTCAAAGTGCTTCTCTCTATTATGGTTTAACTACATATTATATTGTGAGTTTCAGATTTATCTACGTCAATACACTATTGTTATAAATATTTGACATCAGTGATGCAAACATTTCTAATTTTCTGTAGATTTAAAAAACAGAACAAAAAGAAATAACATGTACAGAAATACTTCCAAATTTCCTGCATGCTATTTTATTTTTCCTTCAAAGAGATGCCTATAAATGTATGTGATTAATTTTTAGCAGCCTCTCATGTCATTTCAAGTTATAAGAAACGTATTTCAGTTCTGTCAGCTTGCCACAAGCAAGAGCATGTAAGCTTCGATACTTGATGTATCAGATACAAGATTAATTCTAGGTAGAAAGCAATATTCTCATTTATGAGAGCATAAACTAATGCATGAGTTCAAAAACTATACACAAAATTTAAATCAAATCCTTTACATCACTAGAAAGTCAATTTATTTGAGAAACTAGTATTATCCTATATATATAGAGCTGCATATAAACACATTGTATATATTTATCTTCTACATCAAGACCCAATATCATTGTTCATATCCACTTATAAAGGGATTATGAATTATAGTTACTGTTCAGTTTTATAGCTTTAGATTTATAAAGCATTACACACTGAGAAAAATCTGTAGTACTGTAGTTCTTTACATATGTTTGATTTCTATTTAGATATTTTTTCTTCCAAAATAGAATATAAATATACTACATTATGGTTTTATGTATTTTTACCTTTTAAATATATTAGCATAAGTTTGCTCTAAAAATCCATAAGAATATTATTCACTTAATTCTCTTTTCAAAGACAAACCATTAACTCTTTAAATAAAGATTTATTTGGATGTCTTCCAATTAAATGTTTATAAGCAATTTACAGGGAAATAGATATTTCAGATAAAGGCATCAAACAAATGCATGGGACTATGATTTGTGATCCTAAGAGCCTTCATTCTTTACAGTAATGTGTATTCAAAGAAGGAACTGGACTGAGGGAGGTGTCATTATAAGAATAACAAAAAATAAGTATATAGTTGCAAAGGCCAGAGCTTTGAAAATTAAAAAAGAACTCCATCTCTCTCCAGAAAGCCAAATGAGGATTGTGGAGAATTAATGGCTTAAAATGTCAAAGAACTTGTGAAGTCTTGAAAGATAAGGCCTGATAACAAGATTAAAGCCAGCTATGAGACAGTGTTTTGATACAATGAAAAGTGCAGGAGTAATTTACAACTAGGTTGACTATAAGCAATTTGCATAGCCTAAGACTAAATAAAGAAAATGGTAAAAAAGAGAAAGCATGTTGGATGTCTGGTCAGTAGGTTAATCATCTGCCATTGGCTTAGGTTATGATCTTAGGGTCCTGGGATCTAGTCCTTTGTTTTCAAGGCCTTTGTCAGGCTCCCTGCAGAGTCAGCTTCTCCCTCTGCCTCTGCCCTTCCCTCCCAACTTGTTTTCTCTCTCAAATAAATAAATAAAATCCTAAAGAGAGAGAGAGAGAGAGAGAGAGAGACAAGGCTATGTGAAGAATTTGGCATATAGTATGTACTAATTCCTTTCACTCTAAGCTGATTAAAAAAAACAACAACTTTGTATTAATGAAATCTTTTTCTCCTAAAGGAAATCCAGTTTTCATCTTTTTTAGAATAGGAAGTAAAAATATGCAATAAACATAATTAAAATATGTTTGTAGATAAAATTTGATATATTTTCTCATGTAACAAAACATGCCTAGGCCAGGCCAGGTTTGCCAAACTCAACTGTAAGCAGTATTCCCATTTGGCCTAGATTGTTGAGGTGCCTACAAGCATATATCTTCCATTTACATATTTAAATGCTAAAGATTCTAGATCATCTCTTATCACCCAATACTTCATTGCTCAGCTAGGTTGCACCTACTTTCCTAAAAAAGTCACTGGCAAGAGTAAATCTTACTATAACTGGCATAAACTAAATGGTCCCCAAACTCTAAGCTGAATCAGAAACACATAGAGAGCTTGTTAAAGACAAGGTTGCTCGGCCTCAATCCTTGAGTTTCTGATTCAGTTGGTCTTGGATGGAATTCCTAGATGATGCTAATGCTGCAGGCTTGAAGACCATGATCGAGAATAGATTATGGCCAATAATACATAGCCTCCTTCTGCTCCTGAGAATAGGTTAAGCTTCCCTAAGCAAAAGTCCAAGCAGTAGAATGTGAACACTAGGGCTCTGCCTACAAGGATGACACATGGTTGCCTGCAGGGATGACACGTGGTCAATACAATTTGGATTGACAAATTATAGCATTTTTTTCTCTTCTTTTTTCCTACCTCCCTGCCTTCTTCTCTTCCATCTTCCCCTTCCTCTCCTTCCCCTTTTCTTCCCTTCTTCCTTTTTAAATGTTTTTTTCTTTCTTTCTATATGCACATCTCAAACTTGTTTTTGTTAGTTTTCCTTAATTAGAGTTAAGTAAACAAGTGAGATTTCCAGGGAACATGGCAGAGTAGGAGTATCTTATGGATATAGCTAGATAAAACCCACATCGGTGTAAATAACCTAGAAAATGATTGGAAGACTGATAGAACAGTGTCTACAGCTAAATGTAGAAAAGAGGAAGGGCAGAGACATGTTAGACCCATGGGACTATCCACAGAAGGGAGGGACACCGCAGGAGCAGAGAGGGGAGAGGAGCAGAACCTATACCAGGCATCCCAGGCATGGGGAACCTGCACTGGGAAGATGAATCCCCATAAAATTTGGCTTTGAAAACCAGATGGGTTAACTTTTTCAGTTCTTATAATAGGTGAGGCTTAACACTTGGAACATTAAAAATCAGCAGCTTGGCTCTGAAAGCCAGAGGGCAATAAAAATGGAGTCCCCCACCTTTAAAGAGAAAGCACAACAGCCCCACTGAGATACAGTATGGAAGCAGCAGTTTGAAAAACACCTGGTATATATGGGAAGGTTTATTGATAGTCTCAGAATGTGTGTTTTAGGAGCAGAAATCTTTAAGAGACTTCTCTGAGAACAAAAGCGCTGGGGGTAGGGGGAGTGCCATTTCCGTCCCCTGCCCACCCCCCAGCCTAGATACATGGACATCTGCTGGAACCAGCATAGAGCAAACACTTTTCATCTAGCTTGCTAAAAGATACCTCATCTCTGCATTCTCCTGCAACCTCCCCCTCCAACCAGTACTGGGAAAAAGTTTTCTTAAGCAGCTACAGGTCCTCTCCCACAGTAGACCAGTGTAAACCTTGCTAACACCATGCCCCTTCTCCCCACATTCTCCTGCAGACAAAGCCAACTCCAACAGGCCTTTAGCAGGAGTTCATCCAAAGCAACACCACGAGCATGGCAGTGTGCAAGCAGTCCCAGCAGGGGCCAGCA